>NW_013568711.1:0-10709 GCF_000499745.2 Eimeria mitis | reverse complement strand
TTTAAAACGTATTCTAGTCCACTAACCTTGCAAAGAAATTTAACCTTAGAGAAGAAATCCAAGAATAGCATATCTTTCTGACCGTGCAATGAGCCAGGGTCTCAACCACATCGTCTGTAGTGCCCGGCACTACAATGTACCGGATTTAGGCTACCGAACCCGTAATAAGGGAAATGCAGACATTTAATTAGGCTTGGCTCACAAATTTGAAGCAATCAGCTGCCGATAGCCTAGCGCCATGACCTTGGGGCCTGGACACGGCTCGCCACTGCGACGCGGGCCCCGCTGGTCCCACCCAAGGGCGCTGTAGGCGGATGACGCAGGGATACATAGATAGAAATACGCATCTACTTTAGAACGGCCTCCGGCCCTACGAAAGGACTCCCCTATGGGGTGCAATTTTAAGACACTAGGCCGATTCTAATACTTGGTGGGGAATCTAGGTGCAAGACCCTGAGTCCACCTATTGTCTACGGGTACGGGTATGTAGCCTGTGTGATGCACAGCGTCACAGCGTCAGTGTCGTAGCCAGCCCTACGCTGGTGTGGCTGCTGAGCATTCTTGTTTTGGTTGCCTTAACTTTCTACCTAAAGTAGTACAACTTGCCTTATAGTATTGTATTCGTTCTCGTCAAGCTAACTAGGTCTCTGGCCCACGTGAGCTCCATCGTACTGCCTGTGCGCTAGGCTTTTCTGCTGCTTAACCCCGCCACACAAGTCTTCATATCAGCCACGGAATGGGTCTACCTATGACTACAACTACTAAAGGATTGGCACGATGTAGGCCTTTAGGTGCAGCGTTTGTCTATTCGCCTGTGCACTCTGAATACCGTCCGCGAAGATTGCATGAGGTGCGTGAGTTTGTCCCGACACCATGACTACACCCCGCCGATCACTTTAAAGACTCGCGATTCAAGAGGGAAAGGGGGAGCAGGAATATTTGACAGGAATTCAAACTTGGCTTTCACACGGAAGCGCTTCCTCCATTTTCGTCTCCAGGCCTACTGTTTACGCACCGTTTGCACATTGCATTCCTGGCTACGTGGGCATCTCTCTGGAGCCTCCAGGAATAATGGGAGTTGCTAAGATGAGGGAGATATAGTATTTTCCCACACCAGGATTTAAGCGTAGCCGCAGATATGCGTTACGTCGAACTCTCAAGGCGCCTTCTTCGGCCTGCTCTATGCACAAGCGTGTTAAACATAGACACCGCCAACTTGGCACTGAGGCACTGCAACACGTGGACAAAGGCACAGAAGGTGGCTGCGTCGATTTCACAACAACGTCACACCAATGGCGACTGCCGTTGCAGTGAGACCAAACAGACTGGGCAATACAGTCGAGGCGGAGCCTGTGAAGGCACTGACGATCTTCCCCCATTGCTCTTCTCTGCACGGCACACAGAAGACAAACAAGCAGGTACCACATTAGGGAGATATTCTGAGACAAGAAAAACTTAGATATATCATAATCAATAGTTTTATGATGCCGTGGAGGCTCACGTAAATGGAGCAGCATTCTCGCCCGCTGTCAGCACATCAGGCGTCGTCATGCAAACCAAAGCATAGCCGAGCTTGCTCTGCCCGTCCCCCGTGGAGCGCATTCGTTGCTCGCCGCCGGCCGTTGTAGTTTTTTGGGCGCAGGTGACAACTCGGCAGTCCGCAGTGGCGGCGGGTGATGGGTTATATATGGCCACGAACGATACATTATCTCTATCATCGTATATTGTGGTGGAATTGTCATTTGGCGGGGGCAGGTCGCTGAAGTTTTTGTACGCTGCATTCCATCCGTCCACTATATCCGCGCAGTTTGGGGTCTCCGATGTGAGCGTCTTAAACGCGTATGTGCCGCTGCCGAACTTAGGTGTCTCAACGTCACTTCCCAAAGCTTTCTCGAGAATTTCTTCCTGAAAAACGGAAGGAGCAGAGTAAGGGGTAGCTGTGGTGGTTCATCGCGGGAATTGGCCTGCGGTAGGCATAACCGAAAAAAACAACTCACCGGTATCAAGGCCTTGCATAGAGACAGCCAATCACCCGTAGCGGCGGTTTCGGCAGCAGGGCCTTCAGGCAGCTTTTTGTCTGTCTCTCCGGTTGTGGGTTTCGTTAGTTCACTGAAACCAACTTTTGCGCGAGCGGCATTAATATCTGTGAGACATGCACCCTCCTCTCCTGTGAGCACAATACAAACAGATTTCTCAGAGCGCGGGCGACATGATGTGCCCACTAAACCAGACTCTGGGAGTCGAGGCCACACCCACCACTTGAGGTTCACTGGGGCGGTAGGCGGTGAGGAGAAAGCGTTGAAGGTGCTTTCTGTTTTCCAGAGCAGAATGCGCTTTGACTTTGGCAGCGTACCGAGTTTTGCCGTGTAAGTTATGGTAACATCATCTTCGCTGGCTCTAACCAACGACAGGATCGAGGCGCTGACGACGGAGAGGAGCGCGAGAGGCGCCATTTGCAACTGTTAGTCGTCAGAAAGTGCAACGTAAACGAACTAAAAGACAAGCTCAGGAGATACAATAAGGCGTTTGTGTCACTTGAAGCATGGTTGGCACCGCACGGTCCGTTTGCGCCCGGTAGCTGATCGGTTGCGGGGGTGCACGGGAGATGCCTTGCAGGGTGAGTCAGGCCATCAAAGCTGTGCCTCAGAAGGCCTTATTTCAAGGCTTATGAATGGAGAGTATATTTTAAAAGTAAGAAACGTAATTTTTCGAAACATGAAGTCTGTTGCTCCATTCGTTTCTCCGCGTCTGACGGGTCGTGTAGCCCCGTGTCCAGCTGATCGTTGCCGAAGGCCTGTGTCTTGGAGCGATTCACTGAACAGGGGACATACATGTTTCGTTCGCGTTTTGAATGACATTCATATGCGTTTTAAGCTGTTGTCAGCGAGCAGAATCGCACTTCTATGGAGAAATTTGACAGGGTTGTTCGCTCAGGATGTGAGCCGACTGCAAACTGCAGTCTCTGTCTGGTAACTGCGGTGAAGCGTTGATTGTCCAGCAACTTAATGACCTTGCAAATAATCTGGAAATGTCACATGCAATCCTACATCGTATTAAGGACACTGGTAACTTATGTGCAGTGCAAGTTGTTACAGGCTTCGGCTGTTAGGCATGTCTGCGCATCGACCCAACTAATTACTAGACAAAGTCGTGTCAATTTGTCCTATCGTTGTTATTTACGCATTAATTTCCACTGGTGAGGGAAAGTTTCAAACGCTAGGTGAGCAGGGCTTCACTCGACAGCAGGGTATCTGTGGCGCCGCTGGAGTTGAGGATGGGACATCCACGGATGTTGGACGCATATTGCCCACGTATCAGCGCCATTCTAATAAATCTTTCATGTCTTAAAATAAGTTCAAAGAAATATCCCCAAATTTTGTTTATGTTATCTTCCCTGGCGTATGGCTCTGTTTGCCCAACAGGGAGACCACAGTCGGCCACTAGCCCCGGGGACTACACGACCGCTGGCTGTCCGCTTAGCCCCTAGGACTCCCCTTGCGGGGCCTACTTTGCTTCCTTATTTTCTACTCAATCAATCGCGTTTTCCTTTTTATCGGAATATGAATCATTAGTTCCACACAGTGTCTGTTAATAGCTGACACCAAGGTTAAGGCTGCCCGCCACTGCTACTGTTGTTCGCGGTAATACAGTATCCGAACTAACGAAAGCCGTCTTACCGTAGCCAAGGCTGCAACAGCAGTCCTTCACCTTGGTCGAGGATTTCCCTAAGCTTTCCATGGTCAAAATGCTTGAGAAAACATATCGCGGATCCCCCACTGAGCTCCAGGCCTCTTGGGCACAACGGTTCAAGGGGCCTGGGCCCATGATGCGGGAGCCAGGCAGCTGATTCTGTCACGAGTTGCAGCATATATTACTGCAACTTCTGTTGCAGCGCAGCCCCACATGAGCGTGTGTGCGATGCCCTTGTTAATGCAACCCCACTAATACTGTAGACAATTATGAATGAATTCCTTTCCCCTCAGGAGCCGGCCCATCATAAAGTTGCCTCAAATTGCTGCCACGGCACCAAGGACTGCTACGGCAAGACTGATCGCACTAGGCAAGACAACCGATGCGGAGCCTTCCAAGGCGGCGGCGATCTGCCTCCATTGGTCCTCTCTGCAGAACGCAGAAAAACAAAAAAAATGCCGTGTAAAGCGCCTCTCAAGAAGCAAAGGCGACATGATGCCTCCAAAAGACTCACGTGAAGGGGGCAGATTCACTGCTCTTGGGAAGAACGTCAGGCGCCGTCAAGCAAATAATAGCAGAGCCTTTTGTCTCTGTTCCTTCTGCATTGCTTCCGTCATTGCCCTGTTTCGCTGCGGGTGGGCTGGCAGGCGCAGTTGTTTTGGTGCAGGTGACGACTCGGCAATCGGCAGTAGCGTCCTCTGAAGGGTTGTACATGGCCACGAAAGAGACGTTGTCCTGGTTTTCGTACAGTTCTTCATTGGCTTTTCTGGATGGAGGCAGTCCATCGAAGTTGCTGTAGGATTTCTTCCACTCATCCACTACGGCAGTGCAGTCGGGGGCTTCGGCATCATCGACGCGCTGGAACGCGTATGTGCCACTCGCGAAGGTTTTAGAAGTTGTATCGGATTGAGTTTCTGGCGTTTCCTCCTGAAAGCACCAAGAGAGCGAGGGGCTGCCATAATAAATTCTAGGCGGTGCATTTCCTACGGAAGGCCAGTGCAGAGAAGTAAACAACACACTGGAATCAAGGCATCGCAAACGGGCTTCCAAACCCATCCTGAATTGTCACCGGCGGTTGAATCTCCGGGCTTTGGCAGTCTTTTATCGCTCTCGCCTTCTGGAGCGATTACTAAATCTTTGAAACCGGCATTCGAACGAGCACCGTTGATTTCTGAGAGACATGCGCCTTCAGTTCCTGCGGTCAGAAGTACAAAAGGGCGCATCAGGAGAATTCTCTATCTTCTTAACAAACCTCCTCCGGAATATTACAAATTGTCCTGAGCAGTACAAGTCCTTCACGGGGTGGTAGCGCAGTTGTAGCCGGGTGAATCCAGTTTGCAGCCAAGACAGCAGTTCCAGCGTCTGACGGCACCGGCTGTCAGCCAGCGTACCAAGTGTGACCTTGTAAGTCGTCGTTTGTGAAGGCGGGTCATCATCGTTCCCGTTGGCTTTGGCTAGTAGGAGGAACGAGGCACCGACAACCGTGAGCACACGGAGAACCGATATTGTTGAAGAACGCATGTTGGATGCCCCGAGATGTACGGGAGTGAAATACTTTTCAAGTTACAAACAATGAAAGCCTGATTGACAAAATTAAATGCGACGCAGGTATCATTAGGATTCGCTCGCTCTGATGTGGCCACTGGCGGGTGCACGGGAGGCGTGTCTTGCTGGGATTCAGTCCAAAGACGAGTCGGCAGTCGGATTTTCCCTTCTTGGAACTATGAAAGTATAGTTCCGTTTAAATTTTTATAATTACTTTGCAACCGGTCCGGCAAGGCGATTTGTAATCATATCTCGAGCTACGGATATTGGCAATTGATATCTGTCCCCTAGAGGCTGGCCAGCTGTCTACAGGCTTCGGCTTGGAGCTGTGTCTGCACTCTGGTGAAGCATTTGACCTGGAAGCTTAATAAACAAAAAGCGCTAACTGATCGCACTGTTGTTATTCCTACAATGAAATCTCAATGGCGAGAGAGGTTCTGAAGCACGCACCGAGCAGTGCCCCACTCGACCGCAAGGATTTGAACGAACGAAAGCGGTCCTATCGTAGCCGAGGATTATCCTAAGCATAAACAGAATCGAAACGGTGTCTAATTGTACGCTTAAAAACGATCTTTTGAAACTCTCCAGGGCATATACACCCTCCAAATCGTACGCGATTGATGCGTGATTGAAAAAATGCAATACGAGGTGGTTTCACTAGCTCGGTGGTTGTCGGTAAGGTTGATGGTACACATGTCTTGCTGGGCGGGCCCTCGGCGCAACCGCGGTTGGAAGAGGTTATTTTAGCTACTCAAGTGTAATTTCATCTATGCTTAACATAAAGGCCTTCCAAGCGGCACACTACAGCCATCTCTGGCCGCGTTTTCAGCTGCACGTATATCTCTGTATCTTGCAATTCGCTGCTGGACAGTTCGCCGCAGGCTTTGGGTTGGAGCCGTGCCAGCACCCCAGCGGAGTAATCTGCTAAAGAATATAATAAAAATAAGCAATTCAAAAATAAAATAGTGCCTATGCATCCGTGGAGCAGCTGACAAGCGCTGCCTCAGTCTACCTAAGGGTAGTTGAAGGACTGACAGCTGTCTCATCGTGACTCATCGTAACCGATACTGTAGCACTTGTCCCCGATATCAACCGAGGATCCCCTTGTGCTTCCACAGAGTGAACAACAATTATGGTAATATTACTACCCCAACGTAGCTAGTCAGCCCTTCAGTCTCGGGGCCTCCGGGGCACACAAGCACATGGACTGTGGGTTGAAGCTCCAGAGCATAGTCAACATATTCTCTCACGACTTGCAGCACATATGCAGGCGCAGATACTGTAGGCGATTTCCAAGTAACTTCCAGGCAACCGGAAACCATCCCGTCGTTTCGTTGCGTCACATCGCCGCCACAACGGCGAAGACTGCAGTGATAATGCCGAGCACAGTGGGAAAGACGGTCGACGCGGATCCTTCGAGGACGGTGACGATCCTCCCCCACTGTTCCTCTCTGCAGAACGCATACCAGCAAAGCAAAAAAAACCGTGTAAAGATAGCCTAAGCAGGCAGATGGGAGATGCTGCCTTCAAACGACTCACGTGAACGGAGCAGTTTTGCTGTCCTCGGGAAGAACGTCAGGAGTCGTCATGCAAATCAAAGCAGAACCTTCTTTTGTTTCTTCTTCTGTGGTGTCTTCTTCTTGCGGTTCCCCCTGCGGTGCCGCTGGACCGGGGGTGATCTTTTTAGTGCAGGTGACGACTCGGCAGTGGGCTGTGGCGCCCTCTGATGGGTTGTATATGGCAACAAAAGAGACGTTCTCATGATTGTCATATAATGTGTTACTATCCTTCTTCGATGGTGGGACTCCACTGAAGTTGCTGTGGGCTTTCTTCCACGTGTCCACTACGGCAGTGCAGTCGGGGTTAGGGGCACTGACGACCTGGAACGCGTATGTGCCGCTCGCAAACTTTTTCTCAGCGGCTCCCTCGGATTTCTGGCTTTTGGCGTCTTCCTGAAGAGACAAACGTAGCGAAGGGCAGCAGAAATAGTTTAATGACCGCGCGTTTTCCTACGCAAGGCACGGGTAAAGAAGTAAACAACTTACTGGGATCAAGACGTCGCAAACAGGCTTCCAAACCCAATTTTCTGTGGTTGGTGACTCTGTGTCGGCTTCAGGCAGCGTTTTTCCTTGTTCACCTTGTTTGGCTGCTACGAAATCGTTGAAGCCCACATCTTTACGAGCATTGTTGATCTCGGAGAGGCACGCATCATCAGTTCCTGCACCCAGGAGGACAAAGCATCACCTTAAAGGGATCAGCGAATTGCTTAGCAAACTTGCCCTGAAGCATGACAATATACACCGATGCAACTGTTTCGCAGCAGTTGTATTCGAAGTGATTTTCGCAACCAGGGCAGCACTTCAAACGTCCGAAGGCATCTACAGGAGGCCAGCATACCAAGCGTAACTTTGTATTTTGTCGTTGCTGAAGAAGATTGACCGTCGCCCCCGTCGGCTCTGGCCAGCAGGAGGAGCGAGGCACTGACGACCGTGAGCAGACGGAGAGCCGGCATTGTTGCCAAATAGGTCGCCCCAAGCTTAACACTTGCAAACAATCCGTCTAGTCTTTGCAGGGAAGAAGTACCTTCCAAATTATATACGGCGATGGCCTGATTGGCAAAATGAATCTTCTGCGGAGGCCTCACTCGGTTTCCCGGGCTGTGAGGCTGTTAGCGCCGGGGTGCACGGGAGGTGTGTCCCCGGCCTGGCCGATGGGCAGGCCATCAGACACGCCGAGGAAGGCAGCAGCTTTTTCGCGCCGAATAGGAGCTAGGACAACGCAATTTCATTTGTATCCTGCATAATGGCTTTGCAAATGATTCAGGTCGGATATTTACGACCCTATCTCGAGCTCAAGTGTTGATAGCAGATGTATGTGCCCGGCGATCCGCGCCGGTCAGCTTGCCACAGGTTTTGGTGTGGAGTCGTGTCTGCACCTCAGTGAAGTGCTTCACTAGCCAGTTTACTCAATAAACGGGGGCTCATTATTCCTGTTGCTGTTGTTCTTGCATTGATTGTACACTGGCATGAGGGAGCCCGGAACACTTGGCCAACCGCACCGAACGCGACCGCATGGCATAAGCCAAGGCTTTAACGACAGTCCTCAATCTTAGCTGACGGCCTTTATAAACTGCAACAGAGTCAGGAGGAGCCAAGAGAATATACCTTGGGTTACGTTTCATGCCGCCCGGGCCCAAAGCCTTTGTTGGGGTTATGCGGGGGACCATTCGGTCAGCTCGACGGGTAGGAGACCTACGTTGACCGAAGTGGGGCGGAAAACGCTATTCATCCTATCTCTGTCACTCTACCTATAGCTTGCGTTTCACGGATACATCCCATGTAAAGGCCCGAATCCTCCTCATTAAGCACTGTCGGCCCAAAATTATCGACATGAAAACGGTCAGGTTGGAAAAAAAATAAAATCCGAGGGGGTCAGCCTTATCCCGGCTCTTCACTAGGGCGACATTTCCCGAGGACGTTCTCTGGGCTGGAACCCACTAGCGTGGCTGGCTGCTTGCTTTAGCCCGGCGGACATTCCGCTAGAGAGTACTATTGTAATGCTACGCTATCAGACTACTTATGTACTTATCCACGTTAGTACAACTTTTCCCTATTGTCTAAGTGCTAGCTGGTACTGACGCCTTTATTTCAAGGTGTCCCGCCCTTCAGTATCATTGTTGGGCACCATACTACCCCTGGGGCAGGGGAGAGCAACACATCCTGTCACGAGCTACAGCGCACATTGCTGCAAATCTTCCTATGAGGCGCACATTGCTGCAAATCTACCTATAGTGCAATCCCAAATGAGCTAATACCGAAGCTCGGTATCGATGCATCCGCTAATACTGTAGACATTTGCCAAGCAACACCTTGACCANGCTAATACCGAAGCTCGGTATCGATGCATCCGCTAATACTGTAGACATTTGCCAAGCAACACCTTGACCATCAGCAGTCAGCCCATCATAGTGCTGCAGCGACGCCAAGGAATACTGCGGCAAGGCCAAGCGTACTGGGCAATATAGCCGATGCGGAGCCTTCCAAAGCGGTTACGATTTGCCCCCACTGCTCCTCTCTGCAGAATACAGACCGACAAAGCACAGAACTGCCGTTTGGAGGACGGCACGATAAGCCTTCGGATGAGCAGGATCTAACGGACTCACGTGAAAGGAGCAGTTTCACTATTCTCCGAAAGAACGTCAGGCGTCGTCATGCAAATCAAGGCAAAGCCCTTTGTTTCTTTTGTTGCGCTTCCATCCGCAGCCAGTGCCGGCCCCGGCCCTGGGGAGACCTTTTTGGTGCAGGTGACGACTCGGCAGTCAGCAGTAGCATTCTTTGAAGGGTTATATATTGCCACGAAGGATACATTGTCCTGATTGGTATAAAAATCNCAGCAGTAGCATTCTTTGAAGGGTTATATATTGCCACGAAGGATACATTGTCCTGATTGGTATAAAAATCCTCGCTATCCTTTTTCGGTGGAGGCAAAGCATTGATGTTGCTGTAGGCATCCTTCCACTTTTCTACTACGGCAGTGCAGTCGGGGGTATTCGCATCGACGACCTGAAACGCGTATGTACCGCTGGCAAATTCTTTTCCAGAGTCTACGGGGCTGCTCTTCGTCTTGCTTGCCGCTTCTTCCTGAGGGCACCCAGAGGAAAAGGATAGTGCTGATCTAAAGATAGCGTCGTCTGTACGATGGGCACAACTATAAGTGAACGACTTACTGGTAATAAGACATCGCAAACGGGCTGCCAAACCCACTCTGCTTCGTCGTCTTCATCCGGGCTTCCAGCTGCAGGGAGCCGCGTAACAGCATCGCCGGTTTTAGCGACAATGAAGTCGTTGAAACCGGCCTTCTTACGAGCTGCGTTGATCTCGGAGAGACATGCGCCCTCATGATCTGCACTCACAGGAAAAAATCAATAGCATATTTGTTTAGCAGTAACTTTCCGCGGCACTGAAATTTACGCTCACCACTGGCACCTTTTCGGGTGTGTGCGGACTGTGAAGGGGGTTTGCAGCCAAGGCAGCACTTCAAGCCTCTGAAAACGCCCTAAAACAGCCGGCCTACCAAGTGTGACTGCATATTCTGTTTGTTCTCCCGTTGCCTGAGACGGGTTCCCGCTAGCTTTTGCCAGGAGGAAGAGCGAGGCACTGGCGACTGTGAGCAGACGGAGAGCTGGCATTGTTGCCAAATATATGCTGGAGGCCACGAGTTGGACGCCTAAAAACAAACTGTTGAGTCAATCCAGAGCAAAAGCACTCTTCCAATTGTATACGACAGAAGCATGATTGGCACGTGGGCCTCATTAGATTTCACAGGCTCCGAGGCAGTCGGTGGAGGGGTGTCAGCGAGCCGTGTCTTGTTGGCCGCCGACCAGCGCAACTGGAGTCGGCAGCCCATGTTTCGCTTTGCGGAGTTGTGTGGGTATAACACGATTAATATTTTGCATAGTAACTCTGCAGCTGCTC
>NW_013568710.1:571-746 GCF_000499745.2 Eimeria mitis | reverse complement strand
ACAAAAAAAAAAAAAATAAAATAAAAGTTTTATATATATATATAGAATATAATATAAAAATATACATATATATATATATATTAAATTATATAATTTAATATAAATTTTTCTTATTTAGGTGTATAGAATATAATGTATACGCCACGTTAACTAACAGAATATAATATAATATTCT
>NW_013568710.1:0-431 GCF_000499745.2 Eimeria mitis | reverse complement strand
AAAAAAAAAAAAAATAAAAATAAAAAAATAAAAAATAAAAAAAAATTTATTTAAACACGAAAAAGTTTTTATATGAATTGAAGTAATTAGTAATTATATTTTTTATTAATTTAAAAGAAAATTAACCCTAAACCCTAAACCCTAAACCCTAAGCCCTAAACCCTAAACCCTAAACACTAAACCCTAAACCCTTAAAAAAAAAATATATGCAGCTGTATAATAAATAAATAAAAAAAAAATAAATAAATAAATAAATAAATAATTTTTTTTTATAAATAAGAAGAATATGAGTTCTATTGGTATAAAGGATTCTGCATATACACTCGATACTAGTCTAGAGACCACACTGCGTCGATGAAAAAAAAACTTGTATTTAAATAAATTAAATAAATAATTTAAATAAATTATTTAAAATATTTAATTTAAATTAA
>NW_013568709.1:385-746 GCF_000499745.2 Eimeria mitis | reverse complement strand
AGTGACAACGGTGACACCGCATCATGAGCCAAGTAAGGAAGATCTGCAGCAGCAGAAGCAGCAGCAACAGCAGCAGTAGTAACAGCAGCAGCAGCATCAAAGTCTTTGCCACGAAAGAAACTCTCGTGCTCACCAGCAGCGGGAAAGTGCGGTGTCGCCGTGACTGCTGCGGCAGCAACCGCTGCTACTGCAGCAGATGGAGGCGCTCACACCATCTCTCTCAAACACTAGCAGCAGCAGCGGAAGCAGCAGCAGATGAAAAAGCATACCGTTGATAAGCTGTTTCTCGTCGATCTGGACGTCCTTTTGCCGCAGTGCCTTCTGCAGCAGCGCCATCCCCAAGGCCTTCTGCATGCATACG
>NW_013568709.1:0-343 GCF_000499745.2 Eimeria mitis | reverse complement strand
AGAGGTTCCTTCCCGGACCCCCTCCTGCTGCCGCTGCTGCTGCTGAGGGCAAGCCCTGGCAGCAAATTAGTGGCTCATACATACGCAGAAACTTCTCGCCGAACCGGGGGATGCTAAACAACGCCTAAAAGCAAAGATAAGCAACCGCAATCTCAGAACCCTAAACCCTAAACCCTAAACCCTCTTCACTGCAGAGTCATTGGCTTTTCTACACCGCCCCCTGAGGAGCAGCCACCTCAGCATACCTGAAGCACGGCGTTAACGTAGCAGGTATTTCCCAGGTTTCTGAGTCCTACGAAGCCCGCTCCTCTCTGCTGCTGCTGCTGCTGTTCTGCTGCAGAGG
>NW_013568707.1:504-747 GCF_000499745.2 Eimeria mitis | reverse complement strand
CAAACCCTAACCCCTAACCCCTAAACCCTAAACCCTAACCCCTAAACCCTAACCCCTAACCCCTACCCCCTAAACCCTAACCCCTAACCCCTAAACCCCAAACCCTAAACCCTAAACCCTAACCCCTAACCCCTAACCCCCAAACCCTAACCCCTACCCCCTAAACCCTAACCCCTAACCCCTAAACCCCAACCCTAAACCCTAAACCGTCATAAAAACCCTAAACCCTAAACCCTAAACCCC
>NW_013568707.1:0-314 GCF_000499745.2 Eimeria mitis | reverse complement strand
ATAAACTCCGACCTGCAGCAGCAGCAGCAGCAGCAGCAGCAGCAGCAGCAGCAGAAGCAGCAGTAAGAGAAACAGCAGCAGAAAGAGCAGTAGCAGCAGCAGCAGTAAGAGCAGCAGCAGCAACAGCAGCAGCAGCAGCAGCAGTAAGAGCAGCAGCAGCAACAGCAGCAGCAGCAGCAGCGGGAGAGGAAGCACATATAGAAGCAGTAATAAATTAAATAGGAAAAAATAGCAGCAGCAGCAACAGCAGCAGCAGCAGCAGCAGCAGCAGCAACAGCAGCATTGCCTCAACCAACAACTGCAGCAGCAGCAAA
>NW_013568706.1:11723-12255 GCF_000499745.2 Eimeria mitis | reverse complement strand
GCGAGCGATGCTCAGCCCTTGTGCACGGGGCTAAAGCACGATCGGGAGCATGTTCGCGCCTCGCGCGCAGGAGCCAAAGCGCCCGAGAAGGAGTCAAAGTTGGGGTTATTCAGCCCAAAGAAGCTTAAAATGTAGTAACTTAGCTATTTAGATCTAGTCATAATATATTCAGGCTGTATGTATGAGCTCCAGGCCTTCAGCTTTTCGTTGGCTCGCCTGCTGCGTCAGTTTGCTATAACAACTACTGTTCCTACGCAGTGCTACTCCGTGGCTTTTACCGGAAGGGAGAATGTAGTAGATGTAGTGTAGTAAAAATCTGAGTCTTCCCTCATAAAGACAAGCAAACGCAATTCAACGGCTGTAAAGTGGGAAACTGTAGCGGGGTTGTCACCCTGGTCGAGGGGCCGTTGCGCACCGCAGCCGAATTCCTGTATCGCGTGTGAAAAGCTCGTGGTACTTATAAAGTGCTTCTTCAGGGAGTGCTTTGTCAAGAACAAAGCTCCACTCTCTCGGGAATGGCGGCGCAGTCGTT
>NW_013568706.1:10346-11642 GCF_000499745.2 Eimeria mitis | reverse complement strand
GCCCGTCGATCGTGTGTGGTGTACTAGAATCCCTTGCGTGCCTGCGTAGGCTGCAGCAGGTAGAGAAAAAAGCTCCCCTCTTGTAGACGACACCAACTATTAAAAATATGAGGCGACGCCCCACGGCCATGCACGACGGAGTGCTGTTCATCCGATGCTTCATGCTTCAACGTGCAACATGTAGTGAATACATGCCATATGGCCTACCCCTATGGTACGCCTCGAAAACTTATAGGAACTACCATCGTCACCGCTCGTGCTACAGTGCTATCTGGCCAAAAATAAAGCAGCATATGTTCCGTGACTTGTCAACGTAGGAAGAGGGAATTTAACGGCAATACACGCAGTAAGCCGGGGAAAAGGCCCACTATGAACAAAAGAAAGAAGGCTGTGAAGGCTCCACAGCAATCAGCTGTGAGCCAGTAAAATGCGACAAAGGCGCGGTCCTGGCTACCTGGCCAGAATAGCCTTCTGATGTTCACTTTAAAAGATCGCTTACCGGCATATCCCCATCCACCATGACGCGGGCCCTCTCGCCCAGCGGTCGTAGAAGCTCTACGTGCAGAAACAGCTCTATAATCACACATCTGGACCTCAAGACGTCGCTATTTTAGCGCTTTGGGTCAAGTGCAGAATGGAAGCTGCTAATGCGGCAATTGTCTTCGCCACACNGTCGCTATTTTAGCGCTTTGGGTCAAGTGCAGAATGGAAGCTGCTAATGCGGCAATTGTCTTCGCCACACCAACCATGCAGCGAGCTCAGGTTCCTTTTCTTGAAACTCCAAATAATCTCTTCTCCACGTGTCCCAAGCGGGAGCCCTGAATCGCCATGGTGAGTGTACAGAGAAGAAGAGGATCCACTTCAAATGTATAATTTCCTCGAGATCTGGGCGATTCCCTGTTTTGAAGATAGTTATGGCAGCCAGTAGACGATTGGCAAGGTCGATGTTGACCTTGCCACTCTCTTTGACGCGGCGCCCAGCTGCCGTATACCGGTAGTCCGTATCGAAGCATTCGACAAAGGCCTCCCACCACGTGCAAGATGGCGGCGACACCCCTAGGACATGCAGTGCAGACACGATGGCGTCGAGAACTAGGAAATGCCTCCCTATGGTCATCACACAATGCAACGGGCGATTCATTCGTTTGGTCGCCCGCGCACGTGCGGCCGATGCAATCGCAAGTTCTTGAACATACGCCCCAAGCAGGGTGGCGTCCATTTGGCTCAGCTCTCCCCCCATGAACAGCCGGCGAAACATAAGCAAAGTATCACGCACTGAAGCTCCATTTGTTGTCT
>NW_013568706.1:9711-10246 GCF_000499745.2 Eimeria mitis | reverse complement strand
GGCCGATGCAATCGCAAGTTCTTGAACATACGCCCCAAGCAGGGTGGCGTCCATTTGGCTCAGCTCTCCCTCCATGAACAGCCGGCGAAACATAAGCAAAGTATCACGCACTGAAGCTCCATTTGTTGTCCTAAAATCCGAAGGTGTCAGCGGAATGTGCGGCGGCACCACTCCCCTCTTCAAAACAGGCAGCTGGACAAAGGGATGCTTGCTTATCCTGTTAGCCTGAGAGCTAGTTACTGTTGTTTCGGGGTCTCCTGCTGCTGCGAAGGCCTCGCGTGCGGGATCTGCCGCTGCTCCTGCTGCGGGAGCCGCTCCTGCACCAGCTACGGAAGAAGTTGAAGAACTCTGCCATGTAGCCCATCTTTTTGTTCCCCCTAAGGGATACTTCTTTGCGGCACTCGATGGAGGCGCAGACTGGTCTCCATGGGGATACTGCGAGAAATATGCAGGGCTCTGCCATTGTCGCTCCGGCGGGCTGTGCATGTAGGATACATCCAGCCAGGAATCCGGATCGAGTGCCTGAGATGTCCCC
>NW_013568706.1:8309-9611 GCF_000499745.2 Eimeria mitis | reverse complement strand
CACTCGATGGAGGCGCAGACTGGTCTCCATGGGGATACTGCGAGAAATATGCAGGGCTCTGCCATTGTCGTTCCGGCGGGCTGTGCATGTAGGATACATCCAGCCAGGAATCCGGATCGAGTGCCTGAGATGTCCCGTGTGGACCTTCTAAATAGCTTCGCTTCCTTGGGGCACGCTGTGCAGCATTCTCAGGGAGCAACGCTGCAACCTGAGAAGGCAAACCGACGGACTGAGGGGCTCCAACAGGAGGCTGAGGACCCGCAAAATACTGGGGGTATGCAAAACCCGGCTGCGAACTCGCAAGTGCACCCTGGGGGAGCCACGCAGGATGTGATGACTCTGGTAGAAGAGGCTGGGTGCCGGACAGGAGATGCTGAGGAGCACCCAGAAACTGGGGGGGCAAGGCCGAAGGTTCATGCGGGTGGCTTGCAGGCTGAAGGTCTGAAGTTGTCAAGCCTGTAGTTATGTGTTGGGGATGTTGAGCAGCAGGCTGCTGGCCTGCAGTACTCACTGACCCGTGGAAATGTTGGTGTTGAGAATGTATTCCCGAACTGGTGTGCGAAGGCGGCAAGGTGGTTAAACTGGTGTGGACTGTTTGCGGCGTTTGGTGCATGACTTGCTCATATGCTACGGTTTCCGCATACAAGGAGAAGGCGATCCTTGCCACCTGCTCAGCTGCGTCCAACTCTTGAGCTGGAGTTCTTTCTTGGGGCGTGGGTAATCCCATGTCAGCCTCTATTGCTGCACATGCTTCTATGAGCTGTTCTATAGAACTGTCTCGATGGGTGCCTTCATCGCCCTCCGACAGCCTGCGAGCCGAAACTCCTCTAGCTCGGTTGGTAGAGGTGGACAGGTTGGCCCGGCACAGTTCCCGCAAAACTGAAATGATTATAGCGGGAATGAGCACATACAGCAAAAACCAGCCGATTCGACGCCGAAGCCTCCTAGCTTGCCGCCACCCGTCCCCTTTACCGTTAGTATGCTTCCAGTAACGCTCTCCATGGCCTCCACTAACTCCTAAAGGAGCATCTCCCCACGCATGGAGGTCTGCTGTCGGTTGTGTCAATGCAGATCCATGCGCATCTAGAGGCTCCTTTTCCTCCGCCTGCGGTACCTCGCGGTGACTGATGGACGTCATTTTGGCAGGCCAGCATTCGTTTCACTTCATTGAATTGAAAAGCAAAAGGATGATATTTTGCTCTTCTGCAATGTCTACGCCTACACTAATCTCCTGAAGAGCAGCTGAGTATCGCAAGTGACCCCTGGACGAGCGTCGCTGATAGTATGACGCGTTCACCACTA
>NW_013568706.1:7960-8209 GCF_000499745.2 Eimeria mitis | reverse complement strand
GCTGAGTATCGCAAGTGACCCCTGGACGAGCGTCGCTGATAGTATGACGCGTTCACCACTGCTGCCGGCAGTCCAATATTTCTCCTTAGGCAGTCTTCTGCCTCATCCAAGACTCTATACACAGTAAAGTTAATCCATGAGGAGGGATAGCTCGATGGAACTTCCTTGTCACTCCCTTCGCGGTACGCTGGTCACAACGCAAGATGTCATGGAAGACAGTGAATACCGGACGTGCCCCCCCTTCTTTCC
>NW_013568706.1:6224-7852 GCF_000499745.2 Eimeria mitis | reverse complement strand
CGCGACGCATGGCTTCGATGCTCATAGCTCGAGGAGGATCGGGAGCAGGCTGTTCACCCCTGCGCAGGTGCTAAGTGCACTTAACAACAATTAAGATTTAGTTTCTTCAGCTTTACAACCAAGTGCTGCTTTGAGCTCCTGCCGAGATGATGGAAAGCAGAAGATGCAGGCTTGCGAGCGCCGAGTATGAGGATAATCTAATGATACCGGGGGGTGCTGCAGGGCACGGTACCTCCAGGACTACTGGAAGGAAAGCAATGTAGGCATTTATGTATAAAATCCAACTGAAATATTTATTAAATTTTTGTTATCAACTTCCTTGAGAGGAGAACGGCAATAATTATAGAGGAATTATCGTATCGATTGATCCTGTAGTGCACAGGCACTACATTGCCCACAGTTGCGCTAGCCTAAGAATAAGATAAAGAGTGGATACTGTGAGATATTCGAGGTCTGAGGTTACCTTGGTTCGAGGTTACCTTGGTTCATGTATAAGAAGAATTCAGTAATATTAGTAGTCTTATGAGTATGTTAGAGGTGTAGCAGTCTATTAGGGGCCGGGTGCTAAGCAGCAGCACCCAACCCCTGGGCTACGCGCCAGGGCGCGCTGAAGGAGTATAGTTAGGCCTTGTGTAGCACCGTATGATCAATTGGAGATAAATATCTTACTAATTAGAAGACGTTGGCACTCTTACGAGCAGAGTTTATCCGAAAGAGCCAGGTCTCGCCTGCGGTCTGACCGTAGCACCTGCTGCCTGGTTGAATAGCCGGCAGCTGAAAAGTTGAATAGCCGGCAGTAGCCCGCACCTGGCGGGGACAAGCACACACTGATGGAGGAAAGCGATTCTGATCGATCCCTCCATCGGACGTTTCGTAAATTTAGGATTTTCCCCGGGAATAACAGAAACCTGAAGTCATTTTGGTACGTAATTCGTAGATCCAGTGACAAAGAGGCCGCGGCCGCGGGCCTGTTTAGGAGTCATACGTAGCCACAGTAGACGGCCACCGTGTGTTACACCAAGGGCCCTGAATTGCCCTTGCTCTAATCGGTGAAGTCTAACTAAAGAACAACCTTGTCAACTACTCCAATATGTGCTCTAATTACTAAACTGTAACGACTACTATTTTGTAAGAACTACCAGGTGTGCCGACACCCTCTTCCCCCTTCCGAGCAGGAAGCGCTTTGCCGTCTCGTTTATTCTTCTTTGTCTTCATTTCTTGTTTCGCCTGCTCTTCTATTCATTTCGCTTGGATCGTGTATGGGTTTGCTCTGCGTCTCTTCCAGGCGCGGATATTAATATCTATTACTGCTACCTTGGCGCATGCTCAGGCTGCCGTCGGTGCTGTGGGGCTGGCCCGGCGAAGGCTCAGCTTCGAATGCGTTGCATCGACAGCCGTCGTTTTGAAGAACCCCAGCCGTTAATATGGTTTTGTCTCCTACTTGTTGCGGTTTGCATCTCCTTTGCGCGTAACTCCCGCTGAAGGTACTGTGTGACGATATGCAATAACAGCCTGTCGGTATCCCCTTACACTTCTGCCGGATAATCTCTAGATCGAATATTCTTTTCCTCTACGCAAAAGAAGACAATGCAACTAGTACATTGTAGTCCTCGCGCACTACAGCTAAT
>NW_013568706.1:4452-6124 GCF_000499745.2 Eimeria mitis | reverse complement strand
GCTGAGTATCGCAAGTGACCCCTGGACGAGCGTCGCTGATAGTATGACGCGTTCACCACTGCTGCCGGCACTCCAATCTTTCTCCTTAGGCAGTCTTCTGCCTCATCCAAAACTCTATACACAGTAAAGTTAATCCATGAGGAGGGATAGCTCGATGGAACTTCCTTGTCACTCCCTTCGCGGTACGCTGGTCACAGCGCAAGATGTCATGGAAGACAGTGGATACCGGACGTGCCCCCCCTACTTTCTCCACGAATTAACTTGTGTATAAGTTAATATGATAGTTATAATAGGGCTCGCCACTGCTTCTCGCCCCAAAGATAAGACGCATACGTGGGGCGCGACGCATGGCTTCGATGCTCATAGCTCGAGGAGGATCGGGAGCAGGCTGTTCACCCCTGCGCAGGTGTTAAGTGCACTTAACAACAATTAAAATTTAGTTTCTTCAGCTTTACAACCAGGCGCTGCTTTGAGCTCCTGCCGAGATGATGGAAAGCAGAAGATGCAGGCTTGCGAGCGCCGAGTATGAGGATAATCTAATGATACCGGGGGGTGCTGCAGGGCACGGTACCTCCAGGACTACTGGAAGGAAAGCAATGTAGGCATTTATGTATAAAATCCAACTGAAATATTTATTAAATTTTTGTTATCAACTTCCTTGAGAGGAGAGCGGCAATAATTATAGAGGAATTATCGTATCGATTGATCCTGTAGTGCACAGGTACTACATTGCCCACAGTTGCGCTAGCCTAAGAGTAAGATAGAGAGTGGATACTGTGAGATATTCGAGGTCTGAGGTTACCTTGGTTCGAGGTTACCTTGGTTCGAGGTTACCTTGGTTCATGTATAAGAAGAATTCAGTAATGTTAGTAGTCTTATGACTATATTGGGGGTGTAGCAGCCTATTAGGGGCCGGGTGCTAAGCAGCAGCACCCAACCCCTGGGCTACGCGTCCGGGCGCGCTGAAGGAGCATAGTTAGGCCTTGTGTAGCACCGTATGATCAATTGGAGATAAATATCTTACTAATTAGAAGACGTTGGCACTCTTACGAGCAGAGTTTATCCGAAAGAGCCAGGTCTCGCCTGCGGTCTGACCGTAGCACCTGCTGCCTGGTTGAATAGCCGGCAGTTGAAAAGTTGAATAGCCGGCAGTAGCCCGCACCCGCACCTGGCGGGGGCAAGCACAAACTGGTGGAGGAAGGCGATTCTGATCGATCCTTCCATTGGACATTTCGTAAATTTAGGATTTCCCCCGGGAATAACAGAAACCTGACGTTGTTTTGGTACGTAATCCGCAGATCCAGTCACATAGACGCCACGGGCTTATTCAGGAGTAATACATAGCCACGGTAGACGGCCACTGTGTGTTACAGCAAGGGCCCTGAATTGCCCTTGCTCTAATCGGTGAAGTCTAACTAAAGAACAACCTTGTCAACTACGCCAATATGTGCTCTAATTACTAAACTGTAATGACTACTCTACTATTTTGTAAGAACTACCAGGTGTACGGACACCCTCAGGTGTGCCGACACCCTCTCCCCCCATCCGAACAGGAGGCGCTTCGCCGTCTCGTTTATTCTTCTTCGTCTTCATTTCTTGTTTCGCCTGCTCTTCCCTCCGTTTCGCTTGGATTTTGTATGGGTTTGCTCTGCGTCTCTTCTAGGCGCGGATG
>NW_013568706.1:3296-4352 GCF_000499745.2 Eimeria mitis | reverse complement strand
TACGTAATTCGTAGATCCAGTGACAAAGAGGCCGCGGCCGCGGGCCTGTTTAGGAGTCATACGTAGCCACGGTAGACGGCCACCGTGTGTTACACCAAGGGCCCTGAATTGCCCTTGCGCTAATCGGTGAAGTCTAACTAAAGAACAACCTTGTCAACTACTCCAATAGGTGCTCTAATTACTAAACTGTAATTACTACTATTTTGTAAGAACTACCAGGTGTGCCGACACCCTCTCCCCCCATCCGAACAGGGAGCACTTCGCCGTCTCGTTTATTCTTCTTCGTCTTCATTTCTTGTTTCGCCTGCTCTTCTCTCCGTTTCGCTTGGATCTTCTATGGGTTTGCTCTGCGTCACTTCTAGGCGCGGATATTAATTTCTATTACTGCTACCTTGGCGCATGCTCAGGCTGCTGTCGGTGCTGTGGGGCTGGCCCAGCGAAGGCTCAGCTTCGAATCCGTTGCAACGACAGCCGTCGTTTTGAAGAACCCCAGCCGTCACTATGGTTTTGTCTCCTACTTGTTGCGGTTTGCATCTCCTTTGCGCGTAACTCCCGCTGAGCGTACTGTGTACCGATATGCAATAACAGCCTGTCGATATCCTCTTACACTTCTGCCGGATAATCTCTAAATCGAATATTCTTTTCCTGTACAGAAAAGAACACAATGCAACTAGTACATTGTAGTCCTCGCGCACTACAGCCAATGTAGTGCTGAAGCACTGTAATGTGACAGCTCTATTAGATTACTTAGCGAGGATAAGTTGTCGATAGTTAGAATATTTGACCTACAGCGGACACAGCAGTGATCAGCAGGAATAACGAGTACAGACTGTAAACAGACACACTGGTATCCCGGGGGCACGGGCCTGACCCCCGGATCACGCCGGGGTGTCCAGTGGTTACGAGCACAGCATCCAACCAAAGCGTGGTTTCACATACCTTTGAGTGACTATTTGTATTTAAATTTTCTCAGGGACATTCTTAAGCGTCTTCGACGCTTCGTGTGAACGGTCTTCACTCACCGATGCAAGTCGCACTGGTCTCTTCCAGTAGAAC
>NW_013568706.1:2225-3196 GCF_000499745.2 Eimeria mitis | reverse complement strand
GGGCTGGCCCGGCGAAGGCTCAGCTTCGAATGCGTTGCATCGACAGCCGTCGTTTTGAAGAACCCCAGCCATCACTATGGTTTTGTCTCCTACGTGTTGCGGTTTGCATCTCCTTTGCGCGTAACTCCCGCTGAAGCTACTGTATGACGATATGCAATAACAGCCTGTCGGTATCCTCTTACACTTCTGCCGGATAATCTCTAAATCGAATATTCTTTTCCTGTACACAAAAGAAGACAATGCAACTAGTACATTATAGTCATCGCGCACTACAGCTAAAGTAGTGCTGAAGCACTGTAATGTGGCAGCTCTATTAGATTACTTAGCGAGAATAAGTCGTCAATAGTTAGAATATTTGACCTAAAGCGGACACAGCAGTGATCAGCAGGAATAACGAGTACAGACTGTAAACAGACACACTGGCATCCCGGGGGCACGGGCCTGACCCCCGGAGCACGCCGGCGTTTCCAGTGGTTACGAGCACAGCACAAAACCAAAGAGTGGCTCCACATACCTTCGAGTGACTATTTGTCTTTAAATTTTCTCAGGGATATTCTTAAGCGTTTCCGAGGCTTCGTGTGAACGGTCTTCAGCGATGCAAGTCGCACTGTTCTCTTCCAGTAGAATATAGGACGACGGACAATTCTTCTTCGAAATTTCTAAATTCTACAGCAATAAGAATTGGAATCGCTTCATCTGTCATAATGAACTCCGTAGTTTGGATTCCCGGTACAAGTCCTTCCAGTTAACCTTGAGGTGCCCTGGAAAGCCTCAGAGTACTGCACGTAAACTGCTGAGTCTATTGCTGATACATTTAGATACTACATCTGTTTCCTATGTTTCCTCAAGGACTTGACGGCAGCCTCTGCAGCATGCACAGTAGCAGCAAGCTTGCTTTGTGCTGATACCTGTCTCTTCAAGCCTTCTTTAGGGTGTTATATGGACACCCCTGCGACCAGTATATTCGCTCT
>NW_013568706.1:0-2125 GCF_000499745.2 Eimeria mitis | reverse complement strand
TCCTCAAGAGGCTGCAAACGTATCATTGCCGTCGTGGATAGACGCAACAAGTGCGATTGGTACGCTAGCTTCATCCGCTGTCTGAGTAACGTTGCGCCGGAGAGAGTTGCGTAGTTATTCATTAATCATGCCTGGAAGCTCCATGCGTTTCCAAACTATAAATAGCATTGTTGAGAGGGACCCAAAATCTGTTGGTGCCTTCACGCGCAAACTTCTGAAGAGGCGCAGTATCCACCAGAATAAGAACACGAACCAACCACAGCCAGAAGGCCCACCTGAACTCGTAAACCAATGATACTCACGCACAGTTGCAGGGCATGCCGCAAGCGCTGGAATTTGTGCGGCGCACCCCAGCTGAAGGCAAGCGCAGTATCCATGGATATAACCGTCCATGCATCATTGATTGTCCACAGGAAATCCCGTTTGGCCTGGGTGCAGTTTGACCGGTGCATGCACGAGCTAAAAGGGCACCCGGTGTAGTCTAGCTTGCGAGTACGGGTATGACACGCACTCTAGTGCCCGTCGCAACAAAGGTCAAAGAAAGTTTCTTGTAGTCCTCTCCCCCAAATTTGTTATCTCCCCATCACCAATTGCCCCGGTACAGCGGCCTAAGAGGCTGGCAGAGGTGACGGTCCGGCATACGTTGCAGCATCATGTTACACTAAGTCTCATGGCAGCCTCTCATATAGTTAAAAAGGATATACTGCTTTCTAGTAAGCAATAATTAAGGCACTCATCAAGTACTTAATATCTAGCAACCTGCACTTACATACATTTCCATATTTAAAAAACCCCTCACTCCACCGAGATGAGCACGGCAATCTGCCAGTAGTCAATGCTGCCGTGGTTGTAGTGAATATTCAATATAGTCCAGGCATTTCTGCAACGCTCCCTGCACCACCTCTACGCGCTGCGCATCAGCGTCCTCGCTCCTCTTTCCTCGGGGTACCGCTTCCACTCCTCTTACCGTACAGGATGCAAATGCTGTGAGAGGTGAGCAATCTCACCACTTTCTGGAACATGTACCTCGCCCCGTCTCCTTCGAGGACACTTGTGAGCTCCGAAAGAGTCGAAATACTACTATGAGAGTTCAAAAAAAGCAGCCGGCCTCCATCCAATCACCAGGCAGCCTGGGACCGTCGGCTGAAGGCTCTGGAGTGGGGATAGAGGAGACAGACTGACGCGAGTTGCAAGACACCCTGCTGCAAAGTGTGCTGTAACGCAGCTGCACATGCATGCACAACCAAGCACTATTGCTGCATGCACTAGCACTAAAGGCGATTGACGCGCCCACACAAGTTGTAGCATTGCCTGTCTGCAGTTAGCACAGGAGCCGTCACTTGGCCTTGGTATGCTGCGCCTAAGCAAAAACAAGCCTTCTATGAGTATTTTCAGAGGTAAATCATACAGTAAAGGAAACTTCAACGAAGCTTGCTTCTGTGTACGCGAGAGGCTAGCTTGCTCCACCAGCCTCAGCGAGGTGCGCTGCAACTCCATTTCATGTTGCCTCCTTCCCGCAACACCCAGGCCCTGAGGTAAACGCCCAGGAGGCCTGAGGCCAGGGGAAAGAGCTCAGCTGCCTTTGGGAAACTACTGCTTCAACTCTTTACGTACCCTGCAGCTCGCTACAGTCCTTGATTAAAGCGAGAGCCAGCGTTATACGCAGTGCCACCGGCAGAACTCAAACATGAGAAGGAGAGCGAGGAGGAGAGGCGCATAGGAAAGACTACTAATGCGAAAGCATCGGTTAGAATTACAACAAATTTCATTTAATATTGCAGACTGGTGGCTGCTTAATCAGTGTTGGGGGGCCAGGGGCCCCAGAAACGGCGTTGAACTGCGGGTTTCGGGTAAACTTGCACGTCGAATTGCTGCGTATTTGTATGTTTAAAAGAACTATGTTAGTGTTTATATTAATTAGTTTATATTAATTATATATTTTTGTTTAAAGCTAACATCTATGCCTGTCAGGAGCACGCGGATGCAGCAGGCCACCTATCTGGCGAAGCCACTCGTTCATTAATTACACTGGCCCCCCGTCTGTTGCGGAAAGGATTGAGGGGGCTTCGAGCGTAAATTTGCATTGTTTTAACAGAATTTTGCTTTAAATAAATAATTTAAACGA
>NW_013568705.1:383-747 GCF_000499745.2 Eimeria mitis | reverse complement strand
CCACCGACCCAAACAACTATCATATTCTTCTGTATGTCAAAGCTACCCTCATTGTTGTTAACAATTTGGGAAATCTAATATAAACCTAGCGGTTTAGGGTTTAGGGTTTAGGGTTTCGGGGGTGGAATTAGGCTCCTAGGGTTCTAGGTTTAGGGTTTAGGGTTTTGGGTCACGTTCCGGGTAGAGGGATTGGCGCAGAGGGTTTACGGTTTAGGGTTTAGGGTTTACGGAGTAGAGCGTAGGGTTTATGGTTTAGGGTTTAGGGTTGACGTTGCAGAGCTTTGTGTTTACGCTGCAGTGTTTTGCGTTCAGGGTCTAGGGTTTAGGGGCTAGAGTTTAGGGTTTAGTGTTAAGGGACTAGGGC
>NW_013568705.1:0-194 GCF_000499745.2 Eimeria mitis | reverse complement strand
GATTAAAGGAAGCGTTTGTAATAAACTCACTAATATTCAGGCTAAAATAAATTAGCAGCAGCAACACCAGCAGCAGCAGCAGCAGCAGCAGCAGCAGGAAGGTCTGCCCGCCGTCCCTCCCGCTTTGGAGGCCCGCTGGCTTGCTGCTGCTGCTGCTGCTGCTGCTGCTGCAGTTGTGGCTGCTGCTGCTGCTC
>NW_013568704.1:581-747 GCF_000499745.2 Eimeria mitis | reverse complement strand
CTGCTGCTGCAGCTGCAGCTGCAGCTTCTGCGGCTGCTGCTGCTGCAGGTGCTGCTGCTGCTGCTGCTGCTGCAGCTTCTGCGGCTGCTCCTGCTGCTGCAGCTGCAGCTGCAGCTTCTGCGGCTGCTGCTGCTGCAGGTGCTGCTGCTGCTGCTGCTGCAGCTGG
>NW_013568703.1:677-748 GCF_000499745.2 Eimeria mitis | reverse complement strand
GTACCGTTTGGGAGTTGAATGTGATGGTGTGAAACGGGAGGGGCTATGCTGGCGGGATTCGCATGTTGATC
>NW_013568703.1:0-546 GCF_000499745.2 Eimeria mitis | reverse complement strand
GGTGAGTGTCCGGTGTGGTGCGACAGCGTTTTGTGGATGGCACCGAGGAGCCTGCGGCTTGCATGTTGTCGCGTGCGGACTGTGGCCGGGTGCCACGCTGGCTATTACACTAGCTCCGGCTACGCGACGGTTGGCTTATCGGCATTAAACCAAGCGTGGCGTCCGCAGCAGCAGCGGCACCACTTTATGCTTGATGGGCGATTGGGTTGATGCGTGATGGGCAGAGGACAGCTAGGCGACCGTTGGCTGAGTAGTGCGTGGTTGGGTTTCACACGGGATGTGGGCATTGCGAGCATCTGTAGAGGCGTCAACGACGCTGACAGTCGGTTTCTGACGAATTGGGAATTTTTCGTAGGCATCATTAATGGCGCAGTGGTCTTTGAACATGAGGAACCCTGAAGGTGTTTGCAGTACCTCCGTTCGCGAGCTTGGGGGTTCGAGGTCACACTGCGGTGCAACGTCAGCTGGTGCTAGACGTGCTGGGATGTCCTGAATACTGAACAAGTGCCTCGCGGCCTTGTTGGGAGTCCGCAACCAGAGCGAGGA
>NW_013568702.1:574-748 GCF_000499745.2 Eimeria mitis | reverse complement strand
ACACATACACACATACACAGCAACACCCACACACGCAGGGGGGCCCCCACCACCAGCATAACCTAGAGGGAGGGGGCCCCCATGAGGGGGGCCCCCAGCAAACCCAACAACAGGGGGGGGGCCCGCACGAAGGGGGGGGCCCCCCTCAGGGTGAGGGGGGCCCCCATAGGGGGG
>NW_013568702.1:0-300 GCF_000499745.2 Eimeria mitis | reverse complement strand
CCCCCAATGCAGAACGAAGACTGCAGAAGGATGAGAGCTGCAGCGAGGGAGAGAGAAAGGGGGCAGAGAAGACAGCAGCAAGAGCAGCAGATATAGTTGTGTATGGTCGTGCTGCTGCTGCAGCAGCATCTGCTGCTGCTGCTGCAGCAGATGCAGCAGCAGCAGATGCTTGTGCTGCTACATTCATACAGACAGAAGAGATAGAGGGGGGGCCCCCAACAGGGACAGAGGGGCCCCCTCTCGTGCCTCTCCCCCTTCATGCTGATGTGGGTACTGCCAGCAGAGAGGGGGGCCCCCCCC
>NW_013568701.1:566-748 GCF_000499745.2 Eimeria mitis | reverse complement strand
CCTGCTGCTGTTGCTGCTGCGGCTGCTGCTGTTGCTGCTGCTGCTGCTGTTGCTGCTGCTGCTGTTGCTGCTTCTTTTGTTGTTGCCACTGCTGCTGCTGCTGCTGCCGTTAGTGCTTTTCCTGCTATTGCTGCTGCTGCTGCTGCTGCTGCTGCTGCTACTGCCTCTTCTCCCCTTCCTCC
>NW_013568701.1:0-386 GCF_000499745.2 Eimeria mitis | reverse complement strand
GGTGTATGTACACCCCAAATAGATATGCACAGAGCCATGCAGGTATGCTGCTGCTGCTGCTGCTGCTGCTGCTGCTGCTGCTACTCCTGCTGCTGCTGCTGCTGCTGCTGTTGCTGCTGGGCTGATGTTAGAACTGATGCTGCCCCTGCTGCTGTTTCTGCCAGCGTGCTGCTGCTGCTGCTGCTGCTGCCCCTGCTGCTGCTGCTCCTGCTGCTGCTGCTGTTGCTGGTGGCGCTGCTGTTGCTGCTATTTGTGCTGCTATCCCCACTGATGTTGCTGCTTGTGCTACCCCTGTCGCTGCTGCTGCTGCTGCCGCTGTTGCTGCTTGTTCTTCTGCTGCTGCTCATGCTGCTGCTGCTGCTGCTGCTGCTGCTGCTGCAGGTGTT
>NW_013568700.1:7582-12439 GCF_000499745.2 Eimeria mitis | reverse complement strand
ATATATATATATATATATATATATATATATATATATATATATATATATATACGCTTAAAAGCACAAGCATATGCATTCTTCTTCCCTTTATGTATTTCTATATTATAGGTACATTATGTGTTTCCTTTGTATCATCATCTACGTTTCAGCTTTCTTTGCGAGTATATAATTTTCTTGTTGTGCAGGTTTGGGCGCAGTGAAGGGTCACCGACAGAGCAGGGTGTATACCGCGACGCTGATGCTGCCTTAGATTTCGTTTTAAACAATAAAACCATCAACAACAAGGAAGTATTCGTATTGGGTCACAGCTTGGGTGGCGCCGTAGCAATAGATCTTGCTAGCCGCAGGGGCAACGAGGTGTGCATATACAAAAATTATTTTTTATAGTGCGAGCATCGCCAATGTGTTTGTTGCTGCACTCGACTCTGCTGCAGTTGCTGGTGTTTCTGTTGCTGCTGCAACCAACGGTTGCCTGTGTTTTCTTTTGTTTGCTTCTGGGGAAGCCCCAACACTACAAAGTTTTTGTTGGCGTTTCATAGATAAAATTTTATTTTATTTTCAACGGGTTTGTACTATACGCAGCTTTGTATCTCGACGATGCAGCGAAACTTCTTTGTTCTTTACTTTGTTAGCTCTTGTATTTATGCTTCTGGGGCCCTCATGTTCCTACAGATAAAAGGCTTGGTTGTGGAGAACGCCTTCACTTCGTTAAAAGATATTATACGGGATGCATTTCCTCAGCTGCGTCCACTTACATGGATGCTGCAGTTTATACAGGTCAGTGCGAATACCTTTTGTACTTGCTGTTATATATTTTATATATATTTATATATATATATTTATATATATACACATACAGAAATTTCGCCCCAGAAACAACACTAGAAAAGGGGAGTATTCAACAGAATAAAAAAACGTGGTTATCTAATCTCCTCTGCGATGGAAATGAATGAATTTCTTTGAGATATGCATCTACACGTTATATGTGTGATACTGAATGCATACTGTATTTCCTTTTCCTTGCTTGCTGGAGTGCAACGCAGCAAAGGTATACACAAGCATACAACAAGGAATAGATAGAAGAAAGTGTTTGTAGGGACCGGGATAGTCGCTACTATTCTATAACATATTTAATTTTTTTTCTTTTTTTTTTTTTTTTTTTAATCAGAGAACCCGCATGTCAAACATTGAAAAAGTTGGGAACTTGAAGATGCCAACTTTATTTCTTTGCGGGAGACAGGATACAAACATTCCTGCAGAGCATACAGATAGACTTTATAAAGTAAGCGAAAGCTTAGTGTTATAGTGCATCTGAAACTAAGCGGGGCCACGTAGTGCAGGCTGTGAGAGTGTTTCGTTTCTCTTATTCTCTCGTTGACTCTTCTGTTAGAACAGGATATACCCCATAGAGAGTTTTCATTGTTCTATGCTATGGCAGTAGTGGGTTCTCCGTGTTGAGCGCTGCGACAGGGGAAGCTGAATATCTGAATTTCATTTTCTTTTTCTTTGTGTGGTTAAATATTCTACGATATATAGGCGTGCGGGGCACCGAAGAAGTGGCTCGAATCGGTGCCTGCAGGAAGCCACTTCAACAGCCATTACGTTGGCTGGGGTAGTTATAGTCAGCGACTGCTGGAGTTGGTTCGTTCTGAGGAAGCTGCGAGGGGAGAAACTCTCACGGAGAATTCATCTCAGGCTTCACCAGGTCTGCTGTGGAAACGTGGCAGAATTGGGAAACTTTTAACTCCTTATTTCAGTATTACTGCAATATTTCCATATTTATGCTTATATGATACATTCATAGATGTTTGTTGATGCACGACAGTTTTCGTCTTTGCTTGTTCTTGTGTTTGTTATTCTAACTTTTACTGTGTTCGTTGCTCTCTCTAGTGAAATACGGAGGAAACATGGTTACTGTGTTGCTGAGACATTTGCCTACATGTATGCTACTGACTGCTTGTGTATACAGAGAAACACTTGGATGCAGAATCGAGTGAACTCGTTGGTACGACTGTAAAAGATTCAGATGATGAAGAAGACACAAAGACCTTCGATCCCTTGAGGATGCAAGCGAAGAAAGCTTCTCTGGTTCTGCTGGTGTGCACCATTGCCTTGCTAGCCTTGAGCATAAGCCATCACCGTAAATCCAGGCATTCTACTAAAGGGGCATTTTGGAGGCCTCTCGCTGACACAGACGGGGAGCAGCTGGGTTACTCGTATACAGAGGGAGATTCTACGCCTTCTGTGCGGAACTGGCAGCTAGCAGATGATGAATCAATGCAGGATTGGGGTCTCAAGAGTACGAGAGTGAAGGATACCGTTGAAACTATCGATCCAGCAGTAGCGGTAGAACAAGCATACACCTAAACACGACCAAATGTAGCCGCCTGATGACGCAAACAGCTCGCCAGTGGACTCTGTGCATATTGCAGCAAGTAAAACACTCATCACATCCGCGCCTGTTGTAACTTCTCCTTTTGCTTTTAGTTGTGTGGTGAGAGAGAATAATAAATAACTCTTCGAGGGAGGTGTTCCAGCAGTACTTGCTGTAGAGGCCGCAGACCGAGACGTTGAGCAAAAGCTTAACATGGCCTCTGGAGGTTTTCTCCTTATGCAGTGGTTGCTGTGCTTTCTATGGATCGTTTCAGTGTCATATTTTCGTCTATAAATTGCAAGAAATGAACGTTTTTCTACTTCGATTGGGAGTAGCATTCCATTTTTTAGTGTAATATAAAACATATACGTATTTTTTCAGCATAATTTTTTTGAATGACGTTTTCTCCATACACTTGAGGGAAACACTGTTCTCAACAGTCAATGACATGACACAGAAACTCAGCTTATTTCCTTTGGGCAGTTGGATGCCCACCCCCATAGCCAGTGGGCTAGCCCGTGTAGGAGAACCATAGAAAGCGCTAGTTGAGGGTTCTAGACCCAGTGTGTATTCTAGCTCTGGGGTGGTTAAGAAGTGACCCTCCTGGTGTTTCAGTCGGCGTATATTTCACATTCTCACGGTGTATGCAAGTTGCACTCGTATAGAATGCAGCAGAAACATGAACGTGTACAGCTTTCTCTTCAGATGTGCAGTTCTTCTAAGCCACTT
Source organism: Eimeria mitis (assembly GCF_000499745.2). Classification (NCBI taxonomy): domain Eukaryota; phylum Apicomplexa; class Conoidasida; order Eucoccidiorida; family Eimeriidae; genus Eimeria; species Eimeria mitis. The sequence goes on along the minus strand of NW_013568700.1, from coordinate 9,336 downwards.
GATGCAAGCCGATGTGTAACTCGGTTCGTCCTATATTAAATTAGTTTGCTTTAAAGTAACAATTATATTCATTAAAAATAACTGCACACAGCTATGTTATGCTACAGCTGGAGTACTAGCGCCGTGGCATTCCCCTATAACATGAGGTAAGATCAACAATAGAGACCTCCTCTTTGAGTTGGCATTTGTCTCTTGTTTTTTAAATTGATTTGAATAAACTAAAATTACATATTTTTTGCATATTTCTGTGTTTTTCTGCTTCGTTGCTCGTCTGAGGCAGCACCGACACAGCCACCCAGTGTGCCGCACACAGCGAGATTTCTAACTTCATTGGGCGCGACTGCATCTGTGCTTTCTGTTTCTCAATTGAGAAAAGAAACTAAACACAAAAACAATAAAAGCAGTATTGCGCCATGAAAAAACATGAACTCACTCTGATGATTCCAGTTTCGATGTATTGTATGATGGTTGAGGCCTGTTGAAAAGCTGCGGTTGTTAGTGACTGAGTAGTCAATGTCATAAAGTTTTTGTGTTTAAAAAGTAAATAAATAAAAAAAAGAGTAAATTTTAATTTTAATTGAATTCGTGTTTCTATTTTTATTGCTTTCTTCAACAAGGTTGGGCATCGGCGCTGCTACTAGCCCTATAAGCCACCTCTATACAATGTTGGCTGCAACTGAGATGCGGCTTCAGTGCCGGCGCATATTTCTTGCATTTAAAGGTTAAAAATTCAGAAATCTATTTAAATATAATTTCCTTGACTTTCTGCAACAATTTCTTCCCCTCATTCCCCGTAGTTTTCCTTGAAACACACGCACTAGCCAGCGGATCGTGGGTGCTTCGCCCCCTTTTTTTGTAGTTTTTTCCGCGTAATCAGCGGAAATATTTCATTGAAGTTTATTTGAACTTCATTATTTCTCAATATTAAGAAGAAAATATCGAGAAAATGAGGATCAGAGGTACCGCTATAGGGGCTGTTGCTGCATTCTCACTCGCCGTTTTGGTGCTATGCAGTGTAACATCTGTGAATTCAGCTTCTTCTCAGTCATCTACAGTTGCTCCAGCGCATGCAGGAGAAAACAAACAGAAAAAGGAAGAAATAAATGCGTCTAGAAAGAACACAGATGCAGCTAACACCAAGGATGCAAAGGTAAATGCACATGAAGATGTAAACACATCGACTCAAAAGACAAAAAAAATACCAAGAGATACAGGTGATGCAAATGTTTCTCTGCTTAGCGGAGATACTGCAGAAGATGTAACAGAAGGTGAGGCTTATAGATCCCCAGCATAAGCTACTTCTTTCTGTGTGTTTATAAAGTTAATATATTGTGTGTTGCCCGCTGTTTGTTTTCTGCTTTCAATGGCATTTGCTGCTGTTCTTATTCTCTTCATACTTGTTCTTCTTCTTCTTGTTCTTCTCTGTTTTTTGTTTGTTCGTTTGCATCGTTTGCTGTAATATAACACTGCATATGCACCTTGTTCTTGTTCTCTTATTCATCCCCCCGCTGGTTTTCTTTTTATTTATTTCTTTTGCATCAAAAAATATTATTAATATTATTTACTCTCATTTATTATTCTAAATACTATTGTTCTTTTTCCTGTCGCTCCGCCTCCCCTCATACAGCAACAGCAGCAACAGCAGCAGCAGCACCTGACTAACATGTTATCTACGTTTCCTATGCCTATGATACATCTACATCTCCATCTCCATCTCTATATATATATATATATATATATATAAATATATATAC
>NW_013568700.1:5130-5325 GCF_000499745.2 Eimeria mitis | reverse complement strand
GGGGGGGGGGGGGGATAGAGAAAGCAGAGAGAAAGCTAGGGTGGTGGTTTTGTTTTTTCTTTTTGTTATATTATTTTTTGTTTTTTTTTTTGTTTTTTGTTTTGTTTTTGGGGTTTTAATTTATTTTAGTTTTATTTATAATGCGGTTATTATACAGTAGAGGGAGAGGAAGATATAGAATAGATTATATTAATT
>NW_013568700.1:4142-5098 GCF_000499745.2 Eimeria mitis | reverse complement strand
TATATATATATATATATATATATATATATATATATATATATATATATATATATAGGGTTTAGGGTTTAGAGTTTTAGGGTTTATTGGCAGTGTTTATTTCTTCATTTAAATATTTGTTCTGCGTTTGTTTTTTCGTTAGGGTTTAGGATTTAGGGTCTAGGGTTTAGGGTCTAGGGTTTAGGGTTTATTGCTTTCTCGCGGGTCTAGGGTTTAGGGTTTAGGGTTTAGGGTTTGTGTGGTGTGTGAATGCAGAGAAGAAGTATGGAAGAGTATCCTGGCAGTTTCTGGTTCTGTTTCTGTTTTTTCTTTTTCGTATTTCTCTCTTTTTGTTGCTTCTTTGGGGTGTATGCTGAGCTTAAGTTTAATAAAAATGTAAAGAAAGTAGTATTTTATGTATAAAGGAGACAGTTTGTCTCTTTATATATCCCTCTATCTCTCTCTTTCTTTTTCTTTTTATTTATTCTTTCTATTTGTTTCTTTCTTTTTATTTATTTATTTCTCTTTGTCTGTTTCTTTTTTCTCCTGTATTTGGTGTATTTGAGTTGTTTTTTTTTTCTTTGTTTGTGTGTGTATGTGTATTTGTGTCTGTTCTTTTATTTGTTTATTTATTACTATGTCTTTGTGTTTATTCTTTTGTTTATTCTTTTCTTTTTCTTTTTTTTTCTTTCTTTTCTCTCTTTGTTTGTCTCGCGCTGACTCGCAAGAGGGAACAACAAAAGAGAAACAAAAAACAAACAACCAACAGCATCAACTGCTGCAGACAGACTAAACAAATAAACAAATAAATAAATAAATAAATAAAAATAAATAATTAAATATAATTATATAAATATCATCGGATACATAAATATACTAGACGGGCAAATAAATAAAGAGGCAGATATAGAATAAAACAGAAAAAAAAATAAACAAAAAAGAGATAAATGAATAGATATACAGACAAGTAAATAAATAAA
>NW_013568700.1:2810-4116 GCF_000499745.2 Eimeria mitis | reverse complement strand
ATATATATATATATATATATATATATATATATATATATATTAAAATATATTAAGAAACAAACAAAACAGACAAAACAATAAACAAAAAACAAATAAATAAACAGGTAGACTAAAAAACACAAAAACAATAAAAGGAGATCGGTGAGGCAGCTAAGAAAATAAAAAAATTAAAAATAAATAAAAATAAAAATAAAATAAATATACAGCAGCAAACAAAAAACAAAAAAAACAACAAAAGAAATAACAAGACAAAATAAATAAATAAAAAAGAAACAAACAGAACTGAGCATACACCGCAGCAGCAGACAACTAGATCAGCAGCAGAAACAAAACAGCATACAGACATATCATCTCGCTGCTGCTGCTGCTGTTCTTGCTGCTGCTGCTGCTGTTCTGCTGCTGCTGCTGTTCGTGCTGCTGCTGCTGTATGCACTCTTGCTGCTGCTGCTGTATGCACTCTTGCTGCTGCTACATACAACCTTGCTACTGCTCTGTGCGCTGCTGCTGCAGCAGCAGCAGCAGCAGCAGCAGAACGAATGTAATTAAAGAAAGCTGTGCTGCAGCAGCAGCAGCTACTTAGAGCAGCAGCAGATTATCCTTGGCTGTCTGTCTGTAGGTAGGGGTGCTGGTGTTTTTTATTTTTTTTTATTTTTTTATTTTTATTTTGTTTTTTTGTGTTTTTTTATTAAACACTAAACTAAAATAAATGCTGCAACTGACAGAAACAAATACAGCAGCAGCAGAGTGCTGCTGCTGCAGCAACGTCAGCAGCAGCAAGCAGCCTGGGGTCCCCCCCCTCTCGGGCTTCAATAGAAAACATAATAAAATAAATAAATAAATAAATTAAACTTATTTATTTGTTTTTTGCTGTATTTACAGCTCTCATATTTGGGGTGTATGTACACCTCAGCAACTACGAAAGCAAACGTTCTTGTACTGTGCTGCTGCTCCTGCTGCTGCTGTTGCTGCTGCTGCTGCTGCTGTTGCTGCTGCTGCTGCTGCTGCTGTTTGTTGTTGTTTGCTGTTTCTTTGTGTCTGAATAGACACAACTGCAGCTTAAATGTCAAATAAAATTCAATTAATTTGTTATTTTGTAGAAAACAAACAAATAACAGCGGATCGTGCTGCTGCTGCTGCTGCTGCTGTATATGTGTGGTCGCAGCAGCAGCAGCAACTTGTGCAGCAGCTGCTGTTGCTGCTGCTGCTGTATGTACACTAGAACGCCCACATCTTTCAATATCTTTGAATTTGTTTCTCTTTTATTTTCTATCATCGCCGCAGCCTCATTGCACAGGCCACACTAACA
>NW_013568700.1:2637-2710 GCF_000499745.2 Eimeria mitis | reverse complement strand
TTGAATTTGTTTCTCTTTTATTTTCTATCATCGCCGCAGCCTCATTGCACAGGCCACACTAACAGCTGCTACT
>NW_013568700.1:1018-1205 GCF_000499745.2 Eimeria mitis | reverse complement strand
ATAAACGCGTTTGGGGAGAAGATGATGGATTCTATGTTAGATGCTGTTGTAGCGAATCAGCAGCAGCAGGGTGCCTACTGTGTGCAGCACGGATGAAAACATGGCATTTGGTGCAGCAGCAGCAGCAGCAGCAGGAGCAGCATATGGAGAACAGAAACAGCAGCAGCAGCAGCAGCAGTATAGACAG
>NW_013568700.1:814-918 GCF_000499745.2 Eimeria mitis | reverse complement strand
GCAGCACGGATGAAAACATGGCATTTGGTGCAGCAGCAGCAGCAGCAGCAGGAGCAGCATATGGAGAACAAAAACAGCAGCAGCAGCAGCAGCAGTATAGACAA
>NW_013568700.1:0-405 GCF_000499745.2 Eimeria mitis | reverse complement strand
TGTTAGATGCTGTTGTAGCGAATCAGCAGCAGCAGGAAATAAATAAATACAAGCAGCAGCAGCAGCAGCAACTGAACCACTGGTCACTGTCTCGATTCATACAGAGAGTAATCAATGCTAAATATTTTTATAAACAACCTAATGTTATTCCTTCTCCTTATTTCAATCAAATATTTCCACCGCCGCCTCCTCATACTCCTGCTGCTGCTGCTGCTGCTGCTGCTGCTGCTGCTGCTGCTGCTGCTGCGGCTGCGGCGGGAACGGGGGCAGGGGGGGATCGATCCGCTCCAGGCAGCGCAAGACACAGAGCAGCAAACAGCAGCAGCAGCAGCAGCAGCAGCAGCAGCAGCAGCAGCAGGGTGCCTACTGTGTGCAGCACGGATGAAAACATGGCATTTGGTGCAG
>NW_013568699.1:329-749 GCF_000499745.2 Eimeria mitis | reverse complement strand
TATATATATATATATATATATATATATATATATATATATATATATATATATATATATATCAATCCAGCTGTATATCCACCTGATTCAACTCAGCTGTATATACACCTCATTCATTTCAGGTGTATACGCACCTCATTCAATCCAGGTGTATATACACCTGAAAATATTCAGGTGTATATACACCTGAAATATTCAGGTGTATATAAACCTTAATATATCCAGCTGTATATATATATATATATATATACATATGAATATATTCAGGTTTATATAAACCTTAATATTTTCAGGTGTATATACACTTTACTCACTTGATATGTATACACACACTCTTAAATTCAGGTGTATAGGCACCTCATGAAATTGGGGTGTATAGGCAGCTCATCCACGGAAAGTGAAATGCATGTGTTTTCTGTGCCT
>NW_013568699.1:0-317 GCF_000499745.2 Eimeria mitis | reverse complement strand
TCTATTTATTTTCTTTCTTTTTTTTTTATTTTTTATTTTATTTTATTTTATTTTATTATTATGTTTAAATAGAATTCCTCCTGAGGCAAAAAGACTGAACACCTGGTGAGTGCCAGCAGCTCGCGGGTGAAGGCTTTCTTATAAGAAACCCTAAACCCTAAACCCTAAACCCTAAACCCTTATTTTTCCCTTTTAGGTTTCCTAATGGTCATCTTCAGGATGCCAGCAAACAGACAAACGAAATATAACAAATCAAAAAGCAGCGACACTGCATACACCACAATACAAAAATATATATATATATATATATATATATA
>NW_013568698.1:591-749 GCF_000499745.2 Eimeria mitis | reverse complement strand
GGAGGAGAGGAGTGAAGGTAAAGTAGTTGCGGGGAGAAACCACCGTCACATCAAACCTAAAAAAAAAAAATAAAATAAAATAAAATAAATAAATAAATTAAATTAAATAAATTAAATTAATATTAATTATATTATATTAAATAAAAGTATTTAGTTTA
>NW_013568698.1:0-443 GCF_000499745.2 Eimeria mitis | reverse complement strand
ACAACAAACAACAAATACAACAACAACACAAACAAAAACAACAACCCCACCCCTAGTAACACACATCGACAAGCAACAGCAGCAGCAGCAGCAACAGCAGAAGCAGCAGCAGCAACAGCAGCAGCAGCAAGAACAGCAGCAGCTACAACAACAGCAGCAGCAGCAACAACGGCAGCAGCAGCAAGAACAGCAGCACCAGCAACAGCAGCAGCAGCAGCAATAGCAGCAGCAACAACAACAACAGCAGCAACAAGAAAAATAAAATAAACGGCAGCAACAATATAAAAAGAACAAAACCAAAAGCACCAGCCGTCGCAGCAGCAACAAAAAAGAAAAAACAAAGACAGACAAACAGACACCAGATGTGGGGTCTCAGGATGCTGCAGCAGCCTCTATACAACTACTCTTCTAACCCTAAACCCTAAACCCTAAACCCTAAACCC
>NW_013568697.1:523-839 GCF_000499745.2 Eimeria mitis | reverse complement strand
TTTTCATCTGGAGAAGTTCTTCAAGGCGGGGGTGCAGCGGGCACATCCCTCGCCCATTGCTGCACTCAAGACCACTTGTTAAGCGCGCAGTGGACTGTAAAACAGAATCTTAAGCAATAGGCAGTTTGTATGGATGTAGAAGCTGTCAAGGGCGACAGCCCGTCTTGAAGGGCCAGCTATGCCAGAGAGCCCAAGCGCCAAGTGCGCTGGCCTAGCTACACTGAGCATCACAGCAAGGGACACTAGACAATCTTATGTAGCAGCAGCGCGAGTCCCGAAACAGCAGCAGATACGTATACTGGGGTTCTCTATAGAC
>NW_013568697.1:0-423 GCF_000499745.2 Eimeria mitis | reverse complement strand
TGCACTGTACCCCGATTTGCCGTTTACGTCCAGTCTATGGCGGAGCCGCGTCTGCACCACTACAAACGGCGTATATCATGCGTCTACTGCAACCTTGAAAACGAACGGTATGGGTATGCACGTTGCGAGCAGACTCCAAGCCCATGAGGAGAAATGCATTAACAGGACGCCGAACGAGCCCATGATAGCATGTGTAGGCCTCGTGAGGTCATGGTAGTCCAATGACCTCACGGGAAGGGCCGAACACTTACGCCCCCACTGTAGCGGATGGTACAGCTTACACCTATGCCAAGGGAAAATTCGTATGCTCGTTGCGTACCCATCCAGCCTATTTTCAAGAGACGTACAATGTACGGGAACAAGTTAGCGCCACATACTTTCCGATGGTTTCTAAAGCGAGCGACGTTTTATAGCTCCTAATGT
>NW_013568696.1:477-749 GCF_000499745.2 Eimeria mitis | reverse complement strand
AAATAATTAAATTTATTTTATTTTATTATTTCTGTTTTTTTTTCTGGTTTTTTTGGTGTATTATACACCCTGTAAGCTGCCTATACACCCCATGATAGCTATTTTAACCCCAGAGAGGTGATTTGTTTTCTTTCTTATTTCAGCAGAAACTTTCTGAAAACATAAAAAAAGAATAAAATATATTTTATTTTTTTATTTGTGCTTTTTTTTCTGTTTTTTTTCTGGTTTTTTTGGTGTATTATACACCCCTATAAGCTGCCTATACACCCCAT
>NW_013568696.1:0-313 GCF_000499745.2 Eimeria mitis | reverse complement strand
TTATATTTTCTTTTTTATTTCAGCAAAAACCTTCTGAATACATAAAAAGAATAAAATATATTTTATTTTATTATTTTAGGTTTTTTTCTGTTTTTTTTTTGGTGTATTATACATCCCTATAAGCTGCCTATACACCCCACGATAGCAACTTTATATAAATTATATTTTATTTTATTTTTTATTATGTTTGGTTGTTTTGTATTTTGTTTTTTTATTTTATTTTAAAAAAATAAAATACAAAAATACAAAACAACCATATATATATATATATATATTTCTCTATATATATATTATATATATATATATATATATA
>NW_013568695.1:592-749 GCF_000499745.2 Eimeria mitis | reverse complement strand
CATAAAACACTGACTGCATGCACATGCATGAGCTGTGCGTCGCTTTCTGGTGTATTTGTTGAAAAAAAAATATCACAGCTGAACTAGAAAAGAGTTTTTAATATAAAATAAACAAAAAAATAAATTAAATGAGTTTAATTTGGTATTTATTTAAAAC
>NW_013568694.1:478-749 GCF_000499745.2 Eimeria mitis | reverse complement strand
GGGAAACGCCAACAAAATGATTACGGACGCCGAGACCCTCAAGAAAGGAGCTCCATGGTAAGCTAGCTAGTCAGCTAGCTATGGTACCCTCAGGCCTGTAGAGTTTGAGTCCGCCTCATATTTTTTCGTTTTTGTGTGCTGCTGCTGCTGCAGGCAAATCAAGGACACTAGGGGGACCGTTCTGGGTGAGTTTAATCCTACCCAGCTGAGCTAGCTAGCTAGCTAGTTGCACTAAGTTAAATGAGTAAATATTAAAGCTCAGCTAGCCACA
>NW_013568694.1:0-265 GCF_000499745.2 Eimeria mitis | reverse complement strand
TGCATGCATGCATGCACAGCAGCGGCGGGGAATAAAATAAAGCCCCGCAGGTTGCAGTATATCTCTCCTGTATGCATGCATGCATGCATGCATGCATGCATGCATGCGGCCAGCATAGATAGATAAAGGGGATGTTGGGGTGTGAGAGTAGATAAAGCCCCAAAGTGTTTATTTATTTTTTTATTTTTTTATTTTTTTTTTCTTTTTTTGTCTCTGCAGCAACGCGCTGCTACCAGCCCAAGCCAAAGGCAGCGGAGCCAAAGCT
>NW_013568693.1:11335-11708 GCF_000499745.2 Eimeria mitis | reverse complement strand
AACCTCACCATCAGCACATCGCCGTCAGCAGCAGAGACAGAGCCCCCCTTAAACACCTGCCCTGAACACAGCACCCCAAACCCTAAACCCTAAACCCTAAACCCTAAACCCTAAACCCCAAACCCTAAACCCTTAACGCAAAGTTTCTGCATACTAAACCCTAAACCCTCAGCACTAAACCTTAAACCGTAAATCCTCAGCCTCCAACCCTGAATTCTGAAACGTAAACCCTAAACCCTACCACGTCTTCTAAACCCTAAACCCTAAACCCTAAACCCTAAACCCTAAACCCTAAACCCTGCCTGTGGAGATAAGAGCGCAGGAGCCCGGTAGAAGCCCAGGAAGATGACGAGAGGGGTAGGGGTTTGCTGCT
>NW_013568693.1:9463-11235 GCF_000499745.2 Eimeria mitis | reverse complement strand
TCTAAACCCTAAACCCTAAACCCTAAACCCTAAACCCTAAACCCTAAACCCTGCCTGTGGAGATAAGAGCACAGGAGCCCGGCAGAAGCCCAGGAAGATGACGAGAGGGGTAGGGGTTTGCCGCAACCCCAATAGCAATGTAGGATTTGAATGGGGTGTAAGACAACAGCTCGACCTCGCAATACACCTCAGCCTGCATACAAACCCTAAACCCTAAACCCTAAACCCTAAACCCTAAACCCTCGATGGATGATACAGCCTGCAGTCTCCATCCGCCAAGATTTTCTGCTGAGGGGTTACGGCCTAGGGTTTTGAGTTCAGGGTTTAGGGTTTAGGGTTTAGGGTTTAGGGTTTAAAATGCTTTCATAGATCCGAGAGATATGTTTCAGCAGCCGCTTTCACTCGAACCCCAAACCCTAAACCCTAAACCCTAAACCCTAAACCCTAACCCCTTACCTGTTGTGGTAGTGGTAGAGTAGACTGAAGGACGATGGGCTCTGCCTGTACGAGGACCGCCTGGTGTATATCGTCTCCTTTTCTGTTGGAGATAGGGAGAGNACGATGGGCTCTGCCTGTACGAGGACCGCCTGGTGTATATCGTCTCCTTTTCTGTTGGAGATAGGGAGAGTGGGCGACATGATAGCTTCTTTGAGTGCATCTGTTTTTGCTTGCTGCAGCTGCTGCAGCAGGTAGCACATTGTATTGAAACTAACTAAACAGCAGCCGGGCTGCTGCGTTTCTACCTGACACCAACGACCGCAGCTGCTGGTTCCTGCTGCTTCTGCTGCTGCTGTTGCTGCTGCTGGAGCTGGTGTTGATGCATCTCCTTCTGTAGCTGTAGCAGCAGCAGCAGCAGCAGGAATAGGAGCAGAAGCAGCAGCAGCAGCAGCAGCAGCACGAGGAGATAATAGATCCTTTACATTCACAGAAACACCCTCAATCTGCATTTCTGTTGCTGCTGCCACCAACCCCATTGTGCTCCATCGGTGGTGTCTTTCAGGCTGAACAGGTGCTGCTGCTGCTGCTTCTGCTGCTGCTGCTGCTTCCTCTTTCTCTAAACCCTTCGGCAGCAGCATACGCCATTGGGAGGGGCCCTTATCCATAACCTCNCTGCTTCCTCTTTCTCTAAACCCTTCGGCAGCAGCATACGCCATTGGGAGGGGCCCTTATCCATAACCTCCGCCCTAATCAAACCCCACACACACACATATAGTTCAACTGCTGCTGCTGCTGCTGCTGCTGCTGCTGCTGCTACTGCTGCTGCTGCTGCTGCTGCTGCGGTGAGCTCTCGTTGCAGCAGCAGACACAGCACACAACATCAGCAGCAGCACGCGGACGCAGCAACAGCAGCAGCGGCAGCCACAGCAGGAATAACACAGGCACCCGCGATAAGGGAAGGAGCTGCAGCAGCAGGTGCTGCTGCAACGATAGATGCATCAGCATTGCGGGCAGCAGCAGCAGCAGCAACAGCAGCAGCAGCAGCAGCTGCGGAATAGGGTGGTCTAGATGCACGAGCAGCAGCAGCACTATTGCAGCAGCAACAACAGCAGCACGAGCAGCAGCAACACCAACAGCAGCAGCTGCTGCACCACCATCATAAAGCACCGCAACAGCAACAAAATGAAGAGCAACAAAAACCCAGCAGCAGCAGAAATACATGAGGCATCTATATCAGCAGGCAACGCCGCACCAGCAGCAGCAGCACCACCACCACCAGCAGCATCAGCAGCAGCACCAGCAGCAGCATCAGCAGCAGCAGCAGCAGCAGCAGC
>NW_013568693.1:8843-9144 GCF_000499745.2 Eimeria mitis | reverse complement strand
TTTTTTTTTTTTTGTTCTTTTTTTTTTCTCTTCAGCAGCTTTGCTTGTTTCACTGTTCGCGCGTCTAGGGTTTAGGGTTTAGGGTTTAGGGTTTAGATATCTGCGTGCGCTGCTCTATTAACTTCCAGCTGTTTGTGTTTAAGTGAAATTAAATGTTATGATCTATTCATTTGTTTGTTTGTAGCTTGTTTCGCGCGGCCGGCGCTGAGGTGTATGTACACCTCAACGCCACGAGTAAGCTTTCAAGGTAGCAGTTGGGGTTGGTGGGGGCAAAAAGGGGAGAGAAGAACAAACAAATGTA
>NW_013568693.1:7942-8743 GCF_000499745.2 Eimeria mitis | reverse complement strand
GGCGCTGAGGTGTATGTACACCTCAACGCCACGAGTAAGCTTTCAAGGTAGCAGTTGGGGTTGGTGGGGGAAAAAAGGGGAGAGAAGAACAAACAAATATGAATAAAAGTAAATAAAAATAAAATAAAATAAATAAAAGAAAGTTTACACGGAAAATATAAACCCTAAACAACACGCATCTACACCAGGAGCGCTTTCGCCTCTACACAGCAGAAGAACGAGATGCTGCAGGGAGGGGAGAAACATCTTTTTATTTTTATTTATTAAATAATTAATTTGAATTTATTTGAATACTTTTTTATTTTTTTATTCTTTTTTCCACTTACAACGACACCGCTGCCTAGACACCCCAGCCGCAGCCGACACACATGCACGAGTGGTTACATCTCTCACACAAATCAGCGGAAAGCGAAATTAAAATTCAAATAAAAATATAAAAATAAAATAAAATAAATTTTGATGTAAATTTATTAAATTTAATTCTACTTTTGCCGTCACAAGCAGCGGAAACACATCGCTCCTGCTGGGGTGTATGGTGACCTTCCCCCCTACAAAATGTTGCAGTATACAGAAATGTTTACCATCAATATGTATATATTTAATTGATTTATTATTTTTTTTAATTAAATATATCTATTTATATTTTTTTCTCTCGTTAAAGCGATGGTTCTTTACTCATGTAGGCCGATTCAGTATTAAATAAAAAAACAACGCGGGGGTAAGAAGACCCTCGCTCTATCAAATAAGTAAATAAATATAATTAAATAAGTAATACAAAATAGAATAAAGTTTATTTATTTT
>NW_013568693.1:7448-7842 GCF_000499745.2 Eimeria mitis | reverse complement strand
AAATAAAAATATAAAAATAAAATAAAATAAATTTTGATGTAAATTTATTAAATTTAATTCTACTTTTGCCCTCACAAGCAGCGGAAACACATCGCTCCTGCTGGGGTGTATGGTGACCTTCCCCCCTACAAAATGTTGCAGTATACAGAAATGTTTACCATCGATATGTATATATTTAATTGATTTATTATTTTTTTTTAATTAAATATATCTATTTATATTTTTTTCTCTCGTTAAAGCGATTGTTCTTTACTCATGTATGCCGATGCTTCTTTGATTCAGTAAGAAATAAAAAAACAACGCGGGGGTACGAAGACCCTCGCTCTATCAAATAAGTAAATAAATATAATTAAATAAATAATAAAAAATATAATAAAGTTTATTTATTAATTAA
>NW_013568693.1:6571-7347 GCF_000499745.2 Eimeria mitis | reverse complement strand
GCCACACAAAAAAAAAAAAAAACAAACAAAGCCGCGTTGGTGGTGTTTTTGTTGTATATACTTTAATATAATATAGATAATTTATATAATACATCATACGATAACATAATAGTATAAAGGGGGGCCTGGTGGTGCGGTGAGGAGACAGCTGAAACTACGTATTATCTCGTTCGCTGCAGCAACGCTTCTCTTAGCTACAACTAAGCAACAAACACTGCATGCAACTGCATGCAGAGGACGCAACAAGCCCCAATTGATGCATGCGATGCATGCAGCTACACCGCCGTACACAACCCAACCCCTCCTGGGCCCTCAGCAGCCACAAAACCCTAATCCGTAAACCCTAAACCCTGAACTTTAATATATTAACAAAAGATATACCACACGAAACCAAACCCTAAACACTAAACCCTAAACAGAAAATTATAGAAAGCAGAGGAGCCAACTGAGCTCTCCACTATCAGGCTCTTTCGCGTCTGGTCCTGTACCTAGCTAGCCACACAGCTAGCCACACAGCTAGCCACACAGCTAGCCACACAGCTAGCCACACAGCTAGCCACCCAGCTAGCCAGCCAGCTAGCCACCCAGATAGCCGCCCAACTAGCCACCCAGCTAGCCACCCAGCTAGCCACACAGCTAGCCACACAGCTAGCCACGCGTGTTGTGGAGAGCTGAGCAAAGACTGCGAGTAAAAAGCAAAGCGCAGAAAGGAATGCAACTGCAGGCGGTGATAAACAGAAAGAAGTAATTTATGCTTCTCTGTTCATCTCCTCACA
>NW_013568693.1:5737-6471 GCF_000499745.2 Eimeria mitis | reverse complement strand
CGTACACAACCCAACCCCTCCTGGGCCCTCAGCAGCCACAAAACCCTAATCCGTAAACCCTAAACCCTGAGCTTTAATATATTAACAAAAGACATATCACGCGAAACCAAACCCTAAACACTAAACCCTAATCACAAAATTATAGAAAGCAGAGGAGCCAACTGAGCTCTCCACTATCAGGCTCTTTCGCGTCTGGTCCTGTACCTAGCTAGCCACACAGCTAGCCACGCAGCTAGCCGCCCAGTTAGCCACCCAGCTAGCCAGCCAGCTAGCCGCACAGCTAGCCAGACAGCTAGCCAGACAGCTAGCCACACAGCTAGCCACACAGCTAGCCACGCGTATTGCGGAGAGCTGAGCAAGAGAAACAGATGAAACAGAAAAAAAACAAAAAAAAATTTAATATAAAATTACCTACATAAAGGTTTACTACTAACTACGTTAAAATATATAAAGGTAGTGATTATACAAGTCAAGCAAAAGGGGCACAGCAGAAGCTGATATGATCCCTCCCCCCCCCAAACCCTAAACCCTAAACCCTAAACCCTAAACCCTCAACATGCAAGCGAATTCTCGATTGTGCTGCCTTCATCTCGAGCTGTAGGTGCAGCAACGTCAAACCCTAAACCCTTAAATATGAGTTCTGTTTCTGCAGCTAAGCATCACCAGCGACGCTTGCAGTGTATGCACAGGTGCTGGGGTGTATGTACAGCTGAGCATGAAAGCGTCTCCGCCCC
>NW_013568693.1:5367-5637 GCF_000499745.2 Eimeria mitis | reverse complement strand
AAAAAAAAAAAAAAAAAAAAATTAATGTAAATTATCTACGTAGAAGTCTGCTGCAAGCTATGTTAAACTACACAAAACCCCAATATCTCCAAACCCTAAACCCTAAACCCTAAACCCTCAATATACAAGCGAGTGCTCGACTGTGCTGCCTTCATCTCGAGCTGTAGATGCAGCAACGTCAAACCCTAAACCCTTAAATATGAGTTCTGCTTCTGCAGCTAAGCATCACCAGCGACGCCTGCAGTGTATGCACAGGTGCTGGGGTGTATG
>NW_013568693.1:5121-5267 GCF_000499745.2 Eimeria mitis | reverse complement strand
CCCTTTATATATATATATATATATATATATATATATATATTGCGTTCAACTGGTTGCTAGCATTTCTTTTGTGTGTTGTTTATATAACTACGCAGGGAGAAGAAACTAGCAGCACAAACAACAACAGCGTATCGACGCTGAGTGAG
>NW_013568693.1:4212-5021 GCF_000499745.2 Eimeria mitis | reverse complement strand
ATATATATATATATATATATATATATATATATATATATATATATATATATATATATATATATATTGCGTTCAACTGGTTGCTAGCATTTCTTTTCTGTGTTGTTTATATAACTACGCGGGGAGAGAAAACTAGCAGCACAAACAACAACAGCGTATCGACGCTGAGTGAGGTGTACGTACACCTCAGGCGCATGCATATCAACTCTTTAAATTTTGTTTCTTTTATTTTTTTTTTTTTTGGGTTTTTTTATGTGCGGAGAAACACACAAAACAGCAAAAAACTGCTGCATGCATTGCATGCATGCATGCACATATTTTGCTCGGGTTTGTATCATATATACACAACACATCCGCATACACCTCAGTGCATGCATATACACCCCAATGCATGCATATACACCCCAACGCATGCATAGACACCCCAGTGCATGCGCATACACTCCAATGCATGCGTATACACCCGAATGCATGCATGCGTTTGCAGCTCAACGCATGCGCATACACCCCAATGAATGCGTATACACCCCAATCCACGCGCATACTAATCAGTGCATGCATGCATGCATGCATGCATGCATGCATGCATGCATGCATTCACAGGTGTCTGCATATATACGTATATATAAGTGCATGCAGAGTTGCTTTGTTACACCGATGCTGATGCTTGGCTTGCGGTGTACATACACTGAGGTGTACGTACACCCGAGCAGCAGCTTGAGGTGTACGTACACCCAAACGTTGGGTTTTGAGTTCAACGAGAAGTGTATACGCACGTCTGCACACCGCGCTGCAAGAATAATATATTATAC
>NW_013568693.1:3710-4092 GCF_000499745.2 Eimeria mitis | reverse complement strand
CATAAGGCGAGGCGCAGTGTGCTTGGGGTGTATGCATGTACACCGGCTTGCTCGCCTGTGAAAGCTCGGGTGTATGCGCAGCTCCAGGCGGGGAGAAAGCTGCACACTTCCTCTATCCGAGCAGCTAGTGGAGAGGTTTCGGGTGTATATGCAGGTGAAGCAGCAGCGCATGCAAGCGGTCTGCATGCATGCAGCTTGCCTGCATATTTAACTCGCTGCTGTGCTCCTCCGTCTTCAGCATATTTATTTCTTGGTGGTGGTGTTGTGTGGGGTTCGCTGGGATGAAGCAGCAGCAGCACATCAGAATATAAGAAATGCTGCAGCAGCAGCAGCAGCTGCTGCTGCTGCTGCAGCAGCTGCTGCAGCAGCAACAGCTGCAGCA
>NW_013568693.1:3376-3610 GCF_000499745.2 Eimeria mitis | reverse complement strand
ATATATATATATATATATATATATATATATATATATATATATATATATATAGCTGCGGTGTATCCAGTTTCAGCATGAGGCGAGGCGCAGTGTGCTTGGGGTGTATGCATGTACACCGGCTTGTTCGCCTGTGAAAGCTCGGGTGTATGCGCAGCTCCAGGCGGGGAGAAAGCTGCACACTTTCTCTATCCGCGCAGCTAGTGGAGAGATTTCGGGTGTATATGCAGGTGCAGC
>NW_013568693.1:2988-3296 GCF_000499745.2 Eimeria mitis | reverse complement strand
CCTCATCTATATGTTCAGCTTTCGCTAGCTGGCTGTAATCACGAGCAGCAGGCCCCCACAGCAGCTGCACATCGACGGTGATCTGCTGCTGCGATAGATTCTTCACACAGAACATGTGTACACCTGGCTTGGTGCTAGTGAATCCCGTCTTCACTCGGTCTCTGCTGCTCTGCTGAAACACTGGGGTTTTGTTTGCTGGGTCTGTCACATGCACATGCATCAGCAGCGGCCCCGTTGCTGCGCCCCCAGGCACAGCTGGAGCGGGGTGAGACACACGAAACTCCCCCACGATCAACACATGCTTGCTG
>NW_013568693.1:0-2888 GCF_000499745.2 Eimeria mitis | reverse complement strand
GCAAGCGGTCTGCATGCATGCAGCTTGCCTGCATATTTAACTCGCTGCTGTGCTCCTCCGTCTTCAGCATCGTTATTTCTTGGTGGTGGTGGTGTGTGGCGTTCGCTGGGATGAAGCAGCAGCAGCACATCAGAATATAAGAAATGCTGCAGCAGCAGCAGCAGCTGCTGCTGCTGCAGCAGCAACAGCTGCAGCAGCAGCAGCTTATATAATCTTCTTGGAGCGGAAGAAACGCTTGAAAAAGAAACCAGAGATAACACTGGATGCAACAAGAAAGAAAATATTGATGCCGCAGAAGAGAATGAGTTGTGTTGCAGTTTGTTCGTTTTGCTGCCGCATTTGTTCGTCACGTTCTCTCATAAATAAAATATTATTGTGATAGAGTTTAAGTTTATCCTGTAGCTGCAGCAGCTGCAACATAACCTCATCTATATGTTCAGCTTTCGCTAGCTGGCTGTAATCACGAGCAGCAGGCCCCCACAGCAGCTGCACGTCGACGGTGATCTGCTGCTGCGATAGATTCTTCACACAGAACATGTGTACACCTGGCTTGGTGCTGGTGAATCCAGTCTTCACTCGGTCTCTGCTACTCTGCTGAAACACTGGGGTTTTGTTTGCTGGGTCTGTCACATGCACATGCATCAGCAGCGGCCCCGTTGCTGCTCCCCCAGGCACAGCTGGAGCGGGGTGAGACACACGAAACTCCCCCACGATCAACACATGCTTGCTCAGCTGCTCGCCGATGCATCGACGCTGAGCAGGACCCAGGTCTATAGATGCCTCGAAAGCTGAGGTGTACATACACCCCAAACACGCCAGAAACATGAACACCGCCACCACCCAACGCGAGGGTAGAAGAACTTTTGCGTTCATTTTCCTTCGGAATTGAGAGCGTATAGAAAACGCAAAATTAAATTAAAAAAAATAAATGAAATTCAACTTCATGCAACAAAAAAGAAAAACGGAAATTCAGATATATTCACGCGTTCTCGTCTGTCGTTCAGACAGAGAAACCGAGCGGAAAACACCGCCGAAACCGGCAAAAAATATCTTGATTTCAACACCAAGACCTAAAAAAGAAGAATAATAACAACAATATAGAACTTCTATCCAAAAAAAACAACAATTTATCGTCGTATTATACTACAGTTTCACTCATGCAAATTCTGCATGCACTGAAGCCGACACGACAACAGCAGCCAGGCGTTCAGGTCTTCTCTTTTTCGCTCGTTACCCCGTCTTTAATCTAAATAAATAGACACAAGAATAAATTAAAATATATTTATTCAAATAAATATAAATTGCAGTTAAAGGAAACACAAAAAGAATGCATATCACGCAGCCAACCTTCTCTGCAACTCGCATCATCCGCCTTGCAATACAAAAAAAAAAAAAAAANGACGCCAGCCTGTTGCAGCGTTGTATGTATGTATGCTCTGTCTACGTTGTTTCATATATTTCTGCATGCATGCATGCTGGCGACTGAGGGCGACTGAGGGTGGAGCCAGTGTTTAAAGAGTGTCTACAGTGTTAACGCATGCAGAACAGGGGGCTTTTTTATGTTCGCATGCGGGGTCAACTTGCAGCAGGAGCTTCAGCAATATATGCTGCAACAAGCTGCATCCTCCGTGCACCCGCCGCAGTCCCCTGTCCTGCTGTTCTCAAGACGTCTGCAGACCTGCAGTTAACTACAGATGCTCTTGGGGACAAATTGTATTAAATATTTATTCCCAGTTGCGACTCACGACGGTTCTCTGCTAATATCGAGGGATCCCGTTCCCGCTGCTCCCGGTGTAAGCATAACGGAGATGTCGTCCTCGTCACTGCCAACCCTAACTCTGGGTTCGGGCACGGGGAACTCAAGGCCTATTCTGTATCTCAGAACAATTATAAATTTTGGTTTCTTTGTCTTATTCTCTTATTCGCTTTTGTCTGCATAATAAACACTTGTACGCTGAGCTACCTGGACTCAATGAATTCTTCCGGCTCAGCATTGTAGTGCTGGGCACCACATTTTTTAGCACAGAAGTGTTCAGATGGATAGGCGCGGGCAGTCAACACCACCTGCAACGCTGGGCAGCCTGGTGCACTAAAGCACTAATTAGTTTTGCGAAAGAAAGTTATCTTTATATTTAGATGCTCGCACTAAAATCCTTGTCAACAGACCCCGTAGCACTTCCTACTTATGGAGGCACTTCGACGTGCCTGGCGGTGTAGGCTTATCCCCAGGAATGGCAGGGAACAGGCAGTGGCAGGACAGGGGAAGATCTAGATCTAACGTTACATCAAGAGCTATCAGCCGCTGGTGAACAGAAGTCATGGAGTGGAATCAAAACTTTCATCTCGATGGTTCGTCGTATGGATGTCCCGCGGAGGGAGGCTGCCCGTAACTGGCTGGGGCGTGCAAACGGGGAATAAGATGCGAGGGGGTGGAACGCGTCGGTATGGTGTAATCCGTGTGGATCAAAGAGTGGAAAAGTCCGCTTCTACTTCCTTATCTAAAGAGGAACAGAGCTAGTTTGAAAATGACTCACAAAAAGGGCTACAAATATTGGGAGTGTCAAGCTAGCCGTGCCAATACTGCGAACAGACATATTCCCGCGAATCCGGCACTCAACAAACTGGGGTGATGCACAAGGGGATCATCCGCTTTTTGTGTCGAAAATTGCCACCTAATTTTTTATTCCATTTGCAGGAAAATTGCCACCTAATTTGTTATTCCATCTGCAGGAAAAATGTTAAACAATCGGACGAGCAAGCCGTATCAGCCGTGGGAACCGACAAGGCCATATTCAGCACCTGGATCCTCACGGCGACCGAAGTCCTGGAGTCCGGGGAACCAAACTGAAGGCGTCACAGAGCACAACGGTGTTACGTTCAGTGACTAA
>NW_013568692.1:645-749 GCF_000499745.2 Eimeria mitis | reverse complement strand
TTTGTTATATTTGCTGCTGCGAGGTGCTTTAAACGCTATTTCTGCTGCTGCTGCTGCTGCTGCTGCTGCTGCTGCTGCTTCTGTTGTTCCTTCTGCTACTGCTA
>NW_013568692.1:0-418 GCF_000499745.2 Eimeria mitis | reverse complement strand
GCTGCTGCTGCTGCTGCTGCTGCTGCTGCTGCTGGTGGTGGTGGTGCTGCTGCTGCTGCTGCTGCTGGTGCTGTTGCTGCTGCTGCTGTTGCTTTTGCTGGTGGTGGTGGTGGTGCTGCTGCTGTTGTTGCTGGTGCTTCTGCTGCTGCGGTTGCTGCTGTTTTTGCTGACGCTGGTGGTGGTGGTGTTTCTGGTGCTGCTGATGTGTTTGCTGCTGTTGTTGCTGCTGCTGCTGTTGCTGTTGCTGCTGCTGTTGCTGCTGCTGCTGTTGTTGCTGCTGCTGCATCAGCTGCTTCTATTGGGTCATCGCTGCGTCTCTACTTCTGCTTCTCCTCCAGCATCTGTTAATTGCTGCTGCTGCTGCTGTTGCTGCTGCTGCTGCTGCTGTTGCTGCTGCTGCTGCTGCTGCTGCTGTTGC
>NW_013568691.1:463-749 GCF_000499745.2 Eimeria mitis | reverse complement strand
TGCTGCTGCTGCTGCTGCTGCTGCTGCTGGTTGTTGGATTGCCTTTAAAGACAAGGGGGCTGAGGGGCTGCTGCTGGCTGCTGCTGTCGCAGCTGCCTGAGCTGCTGACACTGCAGCAGCTGCTGCTGCTGCTGCAGCTGCTGCTGCAGCTGCTGCTGCTGCTGCTGCTGCTGTCTGCTGCTTGATCCCAGACACCTGCTGCTGCTGTAGAAACCTCCTGCTGCAGCAGCAAATCCTGCTGCAGCTGCTGCAGCTGCTGCTGCTGCTGCTGCTGCTGCAGCTTTCG
>NW_013568691.1:0-168 GCF_000499745.2 Eimeria mitis | reverse complement strand
GAGTTTGGGGCTGCATGCACTGCTGCTGCATGCACTGCTGCTGCATGCACTGCTGCTGCTGCTGCTGCTGTTGCATGCGCGGGTGCTGCTGCTGCTGCTGCTGCTGCATGCGCTGCTGCTGCATGCGCATGCAACACCCCACACCGCCGCAGATGCAGCTCGAGGTGC
>NW_013568690.1:519-840 GCF_000499745.2 Eimeria mitis | reverse complement strand
GCTAGCTGTAGCTAGCTGTAGCTAGCTGTAGCTAGCTGTGGCTAGCTGTGGCTAGCTGTAGCTAGCTGTGTTGCCGCACCTTGTGGCCGCAGCGTCTGCAGGTAGCAGCAATGAGGTCGAATTTAGCTGACATTGCTGCTGCTACACCCTGCAGCGCCTGCTGCTGCTGCTGCTGCGTGCTGCTGCTGCTGCTGCTGCTGCTGCAGTGACGCCGTGCTGCAGCAGCCAACGCCTCCCACTCTCCCTCGTGCTGCTCTAGCAGCTTCGCCCGCAGTTCCGGTTGCTGCAGCAGCAGCAACAGCAGCAGCAGCAACAGCAGCA
>NW_013568690.1:0-419 GCF_000499745.2 Eimeria mitis | reverse complement strand
TTCGCCCGCAGTTCCGGTTGCTGCAGCAGCAGCAACAGCAGCAGCAGCAACAGCAGCAACAGCAGCAGCAGCAGCAGCAACAGCAGCAACAACAACAACAGCAGCAGCAACACTACTGCCTTCAGCACAGCAACTCAACAGCTGGAGAGGAACCGTCGCTTCACGTGCTGCTACTGCTGCTACTGCTGCTGCTGCTGCTGCTGCTGCTGCTGCTGCTACTGCTGCTGCTGCTGCTGCTGCTGCTGCTTACAACAGAGATGAGGAGGCCGGACTTGGGGGGGGCAATGAGGCTGCTGCTGCAGCCAATATATAACTCCTACAGCAGCAGCAGCAGCAGCAGCAGACAAAGACAGCAGCAGCAACACAGATAGAATGCAGCAGCAACAGAAGGGAACAGCAGCAGCAATTGAGACAAACAG
>NW_013568689.1:540-750 GCF_000499745.2 Eimeria mitis | reverse complement strand
TTAATGATATCATTGAGTTTGATATCAAGACAAAGCTGCATCCATTTATTTTTTTCTCTCAAACAAAAAATATAAAACTAAACAAAACTAAACAAAACTAAATAAAACTAAACAAAACTAAATAAAAATAAAAACAAATAAAAATAAATAAATAAATAGATAAATAAATAAAACTTACTTTTTTTATGATATCATTGAGTTTGATATCTA
>NW_013568689.1:0-358 GCF_000499745.2 Eimeria mitis | reverse complement strand
AAAAAAAAAAAAAAAAAAAAAAAAACAGAGTATATATATACTATATATAAATAAATAAATAAATAAAAACAAGAAGCTAACAAAGAGAGCAGCTGCAACACCAACAGCAGGATTAAGAGAAAGAAACAAATAAATAAATAAATAAATAAATAAAATAAACAAAATAAATAAAATAAACAAAATAAATAAAACAAACTAAATAAACAAAACAAACAAAACAAACAAAACAAACAAAACAAACAAAACAAACAAAAAAGACAGAATAAAAAAGCAAACCAAAACAAATAGAAAAAAATAAATAAAAATAAATCTAACCTTATGCAGTTTTGTATATGTAGTTTTAATATTTGCGTTTTCT
>NW_013568688.1:668-751 GCF_000499745.2 Eimeria mitis | reverse complement strand
CCTAAAAGAAAAAGAAACAATGGAGATTGCGAGAGAAATCTCCATTCTTTCTTTTTCTTTTAGTGAATCTTTATAAATAAACA
>NW_013568688.1:0-345 GCF_000499745.2 Eimeria mitis | reverse complement strand
AGAAAACAGAAAAAAAACAAAAAACAAAGAAGGAGATAAAACAACTTAATCATCACCAAGAGAAACAACGACAAAAAAAAAAAATAAAATAAAATAAATAAATACAAACCTTATCTATCTCTGCTTGTGCTCTATGTATAAGAGAACGAAGAAGAGGGTCTGGGGCCTGCATGCGCTGCAGCAGCTGTTTGGCTTTATCTATATTTTCTTCTGCTGGTTGCAGTTGTTTTATTTTCGCTAATAAAAAACTTTTTATTGAATTTAATAAACAAACCGCAGACACAGAATATAAACCTCGCCCTTCTTCTCCCTCTGCATGCATATAACGGGGCTGTATTCCCCCCC
>NW_013568687.1:560-751 GCF_000499745.2 Eimeria mitis | reverse complement strand
GCCGTAAAAGACATGTCGCGCGCAGATTTGACAGCGCGTGACCGACAAAGCTACAGGCCTACGTGCACCGTAAAACACGAACCGTCACGAGTACACCAATTTGACAAACAATATATACATGCGGTGCCGGAAAAAGTCCTCAATCGCCCAGGTAAGCAGACGCAACTAGCCTTGAAGAACAACGACATCGA
>NW_013568687.1:0-341 GCF_000499745.2 Eimeria mitis | reverse complement strand
ATGCAGCCACAGTCACCTCAGCCATCGCGGAGCAAACTGCATAGTTGAGGAGACCCGGCGGCAAGCTAATAGGAACCAAATCTACTGTGGAACACACCTCGCTCGACTGCTCAACCACGCAACAAGAGGCGGACAGGTTCACATCTCAGCACAGCGTAGCCTTCCTTACACCATCTCTGCCAACTGTCAAGCACCGAACAACGTGCCTCAACACACAGGTGTCTTGTACTAGTGCATTGCACGCATACCGATAAACAATCACCACAGTTCTTAGACGCACTTGCTGCGCAAATAGTTCTTCAGTACCATCGGCCGTAATATCAGGTTTCAGATCACAAACA
>NW_013568686.1:12451-13169 GCF_000499745.2 Eimeria mitis | reverse complement strand
CAGCAGCAGCAGCAGCAGCAGCAGCAGCAGCAGCAGCAGCAGCAGCAGCAGCAGCAGCAGCAGCAGTTTGTGTTTTAGCAGCAGCAGACGATGGTTATTTAAATTAAATGTATTTGCTGCCACTAAACCCTAATTACTAAACCCTAAACCCTTGACGTAAACCCTAGGCCTGGAGAGCTAAACCCTAAACCCTAAACCCTAAACCCTAGGGGGTTTAGGGTTTCATGTCTGCGCTCAGCTCGGCCTTCAGAACCCTTTTTTGGGTTTTCTGCTGCAAGGGATCTGCATATACACCTCAACTAAAACTTGCTGCAGCTCTTGCTGCTGCTTTTGCTGCTGCTGCTGCTGCTGCAGCAGCAGCAGCAGCAGCAGCAGCACAGCTGCTAGCGAGTATCGTGTGGAGCTTCAGCTGACCCCTTTGGCTCCCTCTGCTGCTGTTGCTGCCGGAGTCGTACACACTAGCAGCAGCAACAGCAGCAGCAGCAGCAGCAACAGCAGCGGCAGCAGCAGCAACAGCAGCAGCAGCAGCAGCAGCAGCAGTGTCGTAGTGTAAATGCTCGTTCGGTAGCGGTGTCTGTACACCTCGCTGGGTGTTTAGGGTTTAGGGTTTAGGGGGTTTTGTTTTTATGTTAATACAAAAAGACAATCAGACGCAGGAGGGCCAAGACACAGGAAGAGAATATCTGCAGCAGCAGCAGCAGCCGCTGCAGCAGCAGCT
>NW_013568686.1:11406-12351 GCF_000499745.2 Eimeria mitis | reverse complement strand
GCAGCAGCAGCAGCAAGCTTGTGGAGTCAGTGGATGGTGTCTGCGGTGTCTGTGCAGCTTCTGTCTCTGCCCAAACCATCAGACACCCCACCCCTTTCTGCGTAGCTGCCTCAATGTGCTAGCTAGCTAATTAGCTAGCTAGCTACGTATGTTGCTAGCTAGCTAGCCGGCTAGCTAGCTAGCTAGCTAGCTAGCTAGCTAGTCAGCTAGCTATCCAGCCCGTAGGCACGATAGGTAGCTAGCCGCTCGTTGAAAGGCCTGCAGATAGAGGGGCCTGGGTTGTTGGTTAGCTAGCTAGCTAGCTAGCCCGCTCGCTAGCTAGCTAGCTATCTAGACAGCTAGCTGGGTAGCTAGCTAGCTAGGGAGCTGTGGCTTTAAGCGCTCCTCACAACTATCTATCCAGCTAGCTAGATATCAAGCTAGCTAGATATCTGGCGAGCTAGCTAGCTGTCTAGCTAGCCAGCTAGCTATCTAACTACCCAGCTAGCTAGCTAGCTAGCTAGCTAGCTAGCTAGCTAGCCAGCTAGCTAGCTAGCTGTGAGCTTAGGCGCTCCAGAGGTAGATGACGGTGCCCATAACCAAGACGATCCCCAGAGCTGCAGCAGCGATCCCAATGATAGCCTCACCAGAGAGAGAAGCAGCAGCAGCAGCAGATGCTTCTGTCTCCGTTTCTTCAGTTGTTAATATATCTAAACCACAAAACCCTAAACCCTAAACCCTAGGCCTCAGCTGAATTCCACGGAAAAAATAAACCCTCTATGGCCCACACAGAGCCAGCAAACCCCACACATCATAAACCCTCATAAACCCTAAACCCTAATTAACCCCAAACCCTCGAAACCCTAAACCCTCATAAACCCTCGCATCAATTAACATAAACCCTTATATGCTTTGCCCTCAGTAAACCCTAGTCCAGACAAAACCTAAACCCTTGTAAACCCTAAG
>NW_013568686.1:10929-11197 GCF_000499745.2 Eimeria mitis | reverse complement strand
CTAAACCCTAATAAACCCTAAACCCTAATAAACCCTAAACCCTAATAAACCCTAAACCCTAAACCCTAATTCAACACTCACCAACGCATTCTTCGGTGGCTGCATCGGGGCCTCGGCAGCTCTCCACTCCAACAGCTGCACACAAACCCTAAACCCTAAACCCTAATAAACCCTAGACCCTAAACCCTAGATCTCAACCCCTAGAAGCAAAACCCTTGATTTCGTCGCTTGCTTGGCTTCGATTGATGCCGGCGCTGGTTAAGACACA
>NW_013568686.1:9928-10829 GCF_000499745.2 Eimeria mitis | reverse complement strand
CGGGGCCTCGGCAGCTCTCCACTCCAACAGCTGCACACAAACCCTAAACCCTAAACCCTAATAAACCCTAAACCCTAGATCTCAAACCCTAGAAGCAAAACCCTTGATTTCATCGCTTGCTTGGCTTCGATTGATGCTGGTGCTGACTAAGACACAAAGACCATTAGGGTTTAGGGTTTATGTTTTAGGGTTTAGGGTTTAGGGTTTAGGGTTTACTCTTGGTGGTGCAGGAGCCTCCATTCTGTGCATCATAAGCGATTACCCTCTCACGTTTGCGGCTCCCAAAACAACTGAGATAAATTTACATAAACAAAATTAGGGTTTAGGGTTTAGGGTTTAGGGTTTAGGGTTTGTTAGATTGGTGTGTATTAGTGTTAGAATCTTTAGGGGGGTTAGGGTTTAGGGTTTAGGGTTTAGGGTTAAATAAACCCGTCAATACAGCAGACGCTGCAGCACAAAACAACTTTCTAGGGTTTAGGGTTTATAAATTAGGGTTTAGGGTTTAGGGTTTAGGGTTTGCGTGCCTGCCGCTGCATAAACCCCAATCGGACCACTGGCCTGGTACGCAGGGGGTACCAATGGACCCAAAGAAGTAGTTGCTGCTGCTGATGCCCCTCACAACAGAGGTTCCCTCTTCTATGCTTATCACCACCCCTGAACAAACCCTAAACCCTAAACCCTAAACCCTAAACCCTAGGTTGTAAACCCTAGAAGTAAAATTTTTGGTGAGGTATTAACACACAGATTCAAAACAAAAACCTAAACCCTAAAACCCTAGAAAAAAATACTAAAAAAAACTAATGTTGACTCCATAACAAGGGTTTAGGGTTTAGAGTTTTAGGGTTTAGGGTTTAGGGTTTAGGGTTTACCTTCTTGTACTGTGGTGCCGCTAACACCTGAA
>NW_013568686.1:8996-9190 GCF_000499745.2 Eimeria mitis | reverse complement strand
AAATAAAATAAATAAAATAAATATCTTTCTAAGGAAATAAACACTATTATAATTGAGGAGACAAAAAAAAGAGAAACGCACAGACAAACACAAACCCTAAACCCTAAACCCTAAACCCTAGATGGATGATAAGAGATGTTGGAGTCCCCGCAAACCCCAAACCCTAAACCCCTAACCCTAAACCCTAAACCCCT
>NW_013568686.1:8455-8896 GCF_000499745.2 Eimeria mitis | reverse complement strand
CCCCTAACCCTAAACCCTAAACCCCTACCCCTAAACCCCAAACCCCTAACCCTAAACCCCTAACCCTAAACCCCTAACCCTAAACCCTAAACCCTAAACCCTAAACCCTCACGATTGTGAGTATACTCTAGAGGAATACTGCCGCCCCCTGACGAGCTATCCCCCCAAACCCCAATTAGGTTTTGAGAGCCAACCACCAGAAATGCTGCGGTGTTGGCGTGAAGGCCTGAAACACACAAACCCTAAACCCTAAACCCTAAACCCTAAACCCTTATTCATAAACCCTAGAAAAAAAAAAAACCATTCTCCTAAACCCTACCCCGTAAACCCCAACACATAACCCCTGAACCGCACCCCCTAACCTCAAACCCTAAACCCTAAACCCTAACCCATAACCCCCTAAACCCTAAACCCTAAACCATAACCCCCTGAACCCTAAAT
>NW_013568686.1:7647-8297 GCF_000499745.2 Eimeria mitis | reverse complement strand
TTGGGGGCGTTTGCCCCCGCCTCTGGATCGCCCCAAGCAATAACCTCCCAGCTGCCTGCTGCTGTTTCTGTTTCTCCTTTTTGTCTTGCTGCTGCTGCTGCTCTCTCATTGAAACGAACCACTGTACATACACAAACCCTAAACCCTAAACCCTAAACCCTAAACCCTTGAAGCTGGATTTGGGGAGAATATACACGCGTGTATAAACCCTCAAACTCTAAAAAAATAAACAACCACGCAATCAACATCCTAAACCCTAAACCCTAAACCCCCCATCTAAAAACAAAAACAAAACCTATCCACACCTAGGGTTTAGGGTTTAGGGTTTAGGGTTTAGGGTTTGCGTACGCTTGACGCCTGATGATAGCCGCTGCTTAACCTGCTGAAAAGAAACTGAGTCCGAGGCAGCAAAACCCTCGTTACAAAAGGGGGCGGAGCTCGTGCTCGTGCCCCACACAGCCAGCTCCCCTGCACAAACCCTAAACCCTAAACCCTAAACCCTAAACCCTAAACCCTAAACCCTAAACCCTAGAGTGTAAACACTAAAGGTTGGGTTTAGGGGGATATAACCCGGAAGTTCGAACCAAGATACACAGCTTTAAACATACAGAAACACATGCAAACACTAAACCCTAAACCCTAAACCCTAG
>NW_013568686.1:6479-7547 GCF_000499745.2 Eimeria mitis | reverse complement strand
AAACCCTAAACCCTAAACCCTTACTTTTGACGCCGTTTTTAACAACAGAGTGGAGGCTGTTGGGGGCGTTGGCGCCCGCCTCTGGATCGCCCCAAGCAATAATCTCCCAGCTGCCTGCTGCTGTTTCTGTTTCTCCTTTTTGTCTTGCTGCTGCTGCTGCTCTTTCATTGAAACGAACCACTGCATACACACACACACAAACCCTAAACCCTAAACCCTAAACCCTTGAATATGGATTCGGGGAGAATATACACGCGTGTATAAACCCTAAAACTAAAAAAAAATAAACAACCACGCAATCAACATCCTAAACCCTAAACCCTAAACCCTAAACCCCTAATCTAAAAACAAAAACAAAACCTATCCACACCTAGGGTTTAGGGTTTAGGGTTTAGGGTTTAGGGTTTGCATACGCTTGACGCCTGATGATAGCCGCTGCTTAACCTGCTGAAAAGAAACTGAGTCCGAGGCAGCAAAACCCTCGTTACAAAAGGGGGCGGAGCTCGTGCTCGTGCCCCACACAGCCAGCTCCCCTGCACAAACCCTAAACCCTAAACCCTAAACCCTAAACCCTAAACCCTAAACCCTAGAGTGTAAACACTAAAGGTTGGGTTTAGGGGCATATAACCCGGAAGTACGAACCAAGATACACAGATTTAAACATACAGAAACATATGCAAACCCTAAACCCTAAACCCTAAACCCTAGACCCTAAACCCTAAACCCTAAACCCTAAACCCTAAACCCTTGTGGTTTGCCTGTAGTGGAGATGGCAGCAAAGCATGTCTTCTCAGCCCATATTGAAGCCGCCTGAGGACAGGCAGATCCAAAACACAACCTAAACCCTAAACCCTAAACCCTAAACCCTAAACCCCAAACCCTAAACCCTAAACCCCAAACCCTAAACCCTAAACCCTAAACCCTCACTTGAAACTCTGCAGTATTCAGCCGTGAAGGGAGAACGATCCCCTTGCCCCAGGAGTAAACAACGCCAGCAGCTGTCATCGCAACAAACCCTACATCTGCTGCTATCTGCACACATAAACCCTAAACCCTAAACCCTAGACT
>NW_013568686.1:5912-6379 GCF_000499745.2 Eimeria mitis | reverse complement strand
AAACCCTAAACCCCAAACCCTAAACCCTAAACCCCAAACCCTAAACCCTAAACCCTAAACCCTAAACCCTCACTTGAAACTCTGCAGTATTCAGCCGTGAAGGGAGAACGATTCCCTTGCCCCAGGAGTAAACAACGCCAGCAGCTGTCATCGCAACAAACCCTACATCTGCTGCTATCTGCACACACAAACCCTAAACCCTAAACCCTAGACTCTAAACCCTAAACCCTAAACCCTAAACCCTAAACCCTAGAATTTCTAGGGGTGTATTCGCTCTAAACCCTCAAACTTCAACGCACCAGTTGAGAGCAATCGCTCGGCTCAGGGGTTGGCAGTTCTCCTCCTGCAGCCAAACACAGACCTCTAAACCCTAAACCCTAAACCCTAAACCCTCAAGAGTCTACCCTGGGCTTCATATCCCTTTTTCCTGGGTTAAAGCCACAGAAACCCTAGAAAAACACACAACT
>NW_013568686.1:5651-5812 GCF_000499745.2 Eimeria mitis | reverse complement strand
CCTGGGCTTCATATCCCTTTTTCCTGGGTTAAAGCCACAGAAACCCTAGAAAAACACACAACTCAAACCCCAAACCCTAAACCCTAAACCCTAAACCCTAAACCCTCTAAACCCTCTAAACCCTAAACCCTAAACCCTAAACCCTACCGACAGTAGTATCT
>NW_013568686.1:5216-5390 GCF_000499745.2 Eimeria mitis | reverse complement strand
TCTGAAACACTCAAACCCTAAACCCTAAACCCTAAACCCTAAACCCTAAACCCTAGCTGTGTAGAGAGTTGTCTACAAGCACAAGCAGAAGCAGTCGTTTGCGCAGCTTCAGGTAAACCCCAAGAGCCAAACCCTCACCTGAAACCCAAACCCAAACCCTAAACCCTAAACCCC
>NW_013568686.1:4933-5116 GCF_000499745.2 Eimeria mitis | reverse complement strand
ACCGCCCCAGGCCGTTCTGAAACACTCAAACCCTAAACCCTAAACCCTAAACCCTAAACCCTAAACCCTAAACCCTAGCTGTGTAGAGAGTTTTCTACAAGCACGAGCAGAAGCAGTCATTTGCGCAGCTTCAGGTGAACCCCAAGAGCTAAACTCTCACCTGAAACCCAAACCCTAAACCCT
>NW_013568686.1:4631-4713 GCF_000499745.2 Eimeria mitis | reverse complement strand
TAAACCCTAAACCCTAGCTGTGTAGTACCTGCCATCATAACAGCCCCAAACCCTAAACCCTAAACCCTAAGCCCTAGCCCCC
>NW_013568686.1:1665-3087 GCF_000499745.2 Eimeria mitis | reverse complement strand
GAGGCCAACGGTGTAGACGAAGGTGTCTTTGCCCCCACACACGAAATCCACTCCCTGCAAAACACCATACGAGCATATATTTATCTAGCTAGCTAGCTAGCCAGCTAGCTAGCTAGATAGATATATAGCTAGCTAGTTAGCTAGCTAGCTAGCTAGCTAGCCATCACTCTAGCTAGCCACAGCTAGCTAGCCAGGTAGCTAGCTAGCCAGCTAGCTAGCTAGCTAGCTACAGAGCCCTCTAACTAGCTAGGTAGCTCTCTAGCTAGCCATTCCTCTAGCTATCTAGCTATCTAGCTAGCCATCTATCTAAATATATAGCTAGCTAGCTATCTAGCTAGCTAGAAAAGGAACAAAGGACATCTGATTAGCATCAGCAAAAACAACAACAAACAACCACCACCACCACCAGCACCAGCACCACCACGGCCACCACCACCACCAGCACCAGCACCACCACCACCACCATCAGCAGCAGCAGCAGCAGCAGCAGCAGCAGCAGCAGGAGCAGCAGCAGCATACCTGTGTGAGGTTAGTGTTATCGTTCTCTATCCATGTGCCCGTATTGGTTTTTCCTGCATTAACTAACGTCGTTGGCTGCGACGATTGCTGCGGAGATATAAGCAAAGCTACAGAACCATCTGCAACACAAAACAAAATAAATATAGTAACTACTGCTGCTGCTGCTGCTGCTGCTGCTGCTGCTGCTGCTGATGGTGGTGTTGATGGTGACTGGGGTGGGGGTGGTGGTGATGGTGGGGGTGGTGATTGTTGTGGTGGTGTTGTTGTTGTTGTTGCTGAAAAAGCAGCAGCAGCAGGAGCACCACCAGCAGCAGCAGGAGCAGCAGCAGCAGCAGCAGCAGGAGCAGCAGCAGCAGCAGCAGCAGCAGGAGACTGACTGGCTGTGAACCAGACGTTGCTGATGTAGTTGACTTGGGAGATGCTCAGATAGGGCTTCACTGCGGCGCTAGAAAATACCTTCCCGCTAGCAGACAACGCTGCTCGCAGCAGCAGCAGCAGCAGCAGCAGCAGCAGCAGCAGCAGCAGCAGCAGCAGCAGCAGCAGCAGCAGCAGTAGCAGCAGCAGCAGCAGCAGCAGCAGGGGGGATAGTAGCAGGAATAGTTGAAGCAGTAATAGGAGCAGCAGTGATAGGTGCAGCAGCAGCAATTGATGCAGCAGCAGCAGCAGCAGCAGCAACCAGAGTAGCAACAGCAGCAGCAGCAACAGGATCAACAGCAGCAGCAGCAATGGCAACAACAACAACAGTTGTAGCAACGGCAGCAGCAGCAAGAACAACAACAGCAGCACCAATAACAACAGCAACACCACCACCAACAGCAGCAGCAGCAGCAGCAGCATCAGCAGCATCAGCAGCAGCAGCAGAACCACAATCACCACACCACTACAACCACCACCCGCACCACC
>NW_013568686.1:1253-1565 GCF_000499745.2 Eimeria mitis | reverse complement strand
ACCACCACAACTACCCGCAGCAGCAGCAACCACAGCAGCAGCAGCAGCAGCAGCAGCAGCAGCAGCAGCATTACTGTATATCAGCATCAGCAGCATCTACATGTATAAAGAAGCTCTTTGTCTGGCGTATGTGGCATCAACAGCACCACCACCACCACCACAACTACCCGCAGCAGCAGCAACCACAGCAGCAGCAGCAGCAGCAGCAGCAGCAGCAGCAGCAGCAGCAGAAATATTTACTGTATATCAGCATCAGCAGCATCTACATGTATAAAGAAGCTCTTTGTCTGGCGTATATGGCATCAACAGCAG
>NW_013568686.1:390-1153 GCF_000499745.2 Eimeria mitis | reverse complement strand
ACTACCACCCGCAGCAGCAGCAGCAGCAGCAGCAGCAGCAGCAAAAGTATTTATACTGTATATCAGCATCGGCAGCATCAACATGAATGAAGAAGCTCTTTGTCTGGCGAATGTGGCATCATCAGCAACAGCAGCATCACCACCACAACTACCCGCAGCAGCAGCAACCACAGCAGCAGCAGCAGCAGCAAGATGCATTACTGTATATCAGCATCAGCAGCATCAACGTGTATAAAGAAGCTCTTTGTCTGGCGTATGTGGCATCAACAGCAGCACCACCACAACTACCCGCAGCAGCAGCAACCACAGCAGCAGCAGCAGCAGCAGCAGCAGCAGCAGCAGCAGCAGCAACATTTACTGTATATCAGCATCAGCAGCATCTACATGTATAAAGAAGCTCTTTGTCTGGCGTATGTGGCATCATCAGCAGCACCATCACCACCACTACCCGCAGCAGCAGCAACCACAGCAGCAGCAGCAGCAGCACCAATCACAGCAGCAGCAGCAGCAGCAGCAGCAGCAGCAACATTTACTGTATATCAGCATCAGCAGCATCAACATGTATAAAGAAGCTCTTTGTCTGGCGTATGTGGCCGTCATAGAAAGAGGCCTCCCCCCCACTAGCAGCCATAAGAGCAGCAGAAGGAGCAGCAGATGTATCTATACACATACACACATATTTTTTATTTATTTTTATTTATTTTTATTTATTTTTATTTATTTTTATTTATATATGTATATATATATGTATTATAGGAAGATA
>NW_013568686.1:0-290 GCF_000499745.2 Eimeria mitis | reverse complement strand
TATATATATATATATATATATATATACATATATATATATATAGATATATATATTTATATATATATATATGTATATATATATATTAATGTAAATAAATAAATTAGTATGTTTATGGGTTTTATTTATATAAAGAAATAAATGTATTATAGAACTATATTTTAGTTTACGTTTATATACTTTATTATATATTTGTTTATATTTATATATTTTAATATATATTTACTTATATTTATATTTATATTTATATTTATATTTATATTTATATTTATATTTATATTTATATTTATATT
>NW_013568685.1:592-843 GCF_000499745.2 Eimeria mitis | reverse complement strand
AGCAGCAGCAGCAGCAGCAGCAGCAGCAGCAGCAGCAAAGAGAGGATGGCGCTGCGGTTTGCTCTCGCCTGCGGTGGCGGCTGGTCAGCCCCTGTCTTCCCTGCAGCAGCAGCAGCAGCAGCAGCAGCAGCAGCAGCTGCTGCTGCTGCTGCTGCTGCTGGAACAAAGAATACTCCTGCTGTGGTATGGGAGCCGCTGCTGCTGCCTGCTGCCTCAGGGACCTCTTGTGTGCTTTTGCTGCCGAGCCCCAG
>NW_013568685.1:314-412 GCF_000499745.2 Eimeria mitis | reverse complement strand
AGCAGCAGCAGCAGCAGCAACAGCAGCAGCAGCAACAAAAACAGCAGCAGCAGCAGCAGCAGCAGCACGGCGACTTTGGCCTCTGCTTTCAGAAGGAG
>NW_013568685.1:0-214 GCF_000499745.2 Eimeria mitis | reverse complement strand
AGCAGCAGCAGCAGCAGCAACAGCAGCAGCAGCAACAAAAACAGCAGCAGCAGCAGCAGCAGCAGCACGGTGACTTCGGCCTCTGCTTTCAGAAGGAAGTGCCCCCCTTCCATAGGCTGCTGGAGGTGCTGCTGCCAAGGGAGAAGCAGCAGCAGCAGCAGCAGCAGCAGCAGCAGATGGTGCTGCTGCATGACGGGGCTTTGCTGCAGCAGCA
>NW_013568684.1:538-753 GCF_000499745.2 Eimeria mitis | reverse complement strand
CTGCTGCTGCTGCTGTTGCTGCTGCTGCTGTTGCTGCTGCTGCTGCTGCTGCTGCTGCTGCTGCTGCAGACGACAGCAGCTTTTAGTTTTTTGGATGATCTGCTGGAGCTGTTTATTGCCACCCTTCCTCCTCCCCCCTCCGCGCCAGCAGCTCAAGTGTCTCCTCCTGCTGCTGCAGCAGCAGCAGCAGCAGCAGCAGCAGCAGCAGCAGCAAA
>NW_013568684.1:0-442 GCF_000499745.2 Eimeria mitis | reverse complement strand
CAGCAGCAGCAGCAGCAAGCGTCAAGGGGCCCCCGCACCAGCAGCAACAGCAGCAGCAGCAGCAGCAGCACGGGATATCTTTGGGGGCCCCCATGGTTGTGGGGGCCCCCCGCAACGACGTAGGGCCCTTGGAGGGTTCAGTTTGCTGCTGCAGCTTGCTGCTCCGTTTGGGCGCCCGGCTGTAACGAACCCGCGCCAGCTGCTGCTGCTGCTGCGGCAGCTGCAGGCAGCAGCACCAGACAGCCTGATGACTATTCCTCTTGATAAGCCTGCTGCTGCTGCTCCTGCTGCTGCTGCTGCTGCTGCTGCTGCTGCTGGTGCTGCTGATGGTGGTGGGGGTGGAGATGGGGGTGGGGGCGGTGGTGATGGTTGTGCTGCTGCTGTTGGTCCTCCTGCTGCTGTTGGTACCGACGTTGCTGCTGTTGCTGTGTGCCTACCTGCC
>NW_013568683.1:12616-12720 GCF_000499745.2 Eimeria mitis | reverse complement strand
GAAAAGGTAAAATAGAAGTAAAAGATAAAAATATATGCAAGAAAGAAGAGTGCGTCAACAGGCTGGGGCGCCCCTTGTGAAGGCCTGAGAGCCCGAAACCCACA
>NW_013568683.1:10345-12352 GCF_000499745.2 Eimeria mitis | reverse complement strand
CATTGTGGCGGCTGTGCCTCGCTGCGGTGTATCGACAGTCTAAACTAGAAACAGAAACGAAGAGCTGAAAGAGATAACTAGGGGCTCAACCGCTTCTCTCTGCTTAAAAAACAAGAAAAATGTTATTCAAAATACTCTGGCTTATCCTAATATGCTCACAGAAAACCACAAAAGAAACAGAGAAACAACAGGCAGCTGAGCCGCCACCGATGCAGCAAGCAGAACTATCAAAGTACAGATAGGTAGCTGTAGGGAAACCAATCGATCTCAGGAGCTATATTGATATTAATTTTTTATAAAATGTTTCGTTTAAAGATAAATATGCAACATTTCTTAAATTAATTAAATAAAAAGTTTGCTTAAAGGCCTCAGTTTCTCGCTTACTGAGCTGCCTATACACCCCAGACAGCTTGCTCGGGTAGCTCAGGGGACAACGTGAATATCTGCAGCCGAGGCGGTTCCGCTGGATCAATAGTATTTAATATATAAATTGTTTATTTTATTTTATTTTATTTTATTTTATTTTATTTTATTTTTTGGTATTTTTTTGCTCAGGCGCTATCAGGGAGAGGCCCTACGTGGTTGAATATGCTCGTGCTCGGTGACCATTGGTTGGGCGGGGTCACCGCCGAGGGCTTTCTGTCTGTGTCTGTGTACATCTCTCCTCGCTTCAGAAGAAAAAATAAAAGAAAAATTATTGTTGGATTACTAAAAATATTCAGATATATGTTAGTCTAAACTATGAGACCCAACAAATTGTAGAGGCAATATCCTCATTGCCTGTGGGAGCTGCAGCATAATCTCTCGCGCCTTGTGGCGCTGCCAACAGGCACCACGGTAGCAAGCGGCGTTCGGGATGCTTGAATTTGTTTATGCTTTGCGGTGTAGTCTGTGCTCCAAGAGGAAAGACGAGGGTTGAACGCCAAAACGGCACCACTGTGGTGCTCATATTGGGTCTCTAGAGGTCTATCTGGTAGAGTGAGAATACATAATACATTATTAGAGAACAGTCAGGCCACATTTGATAGGAGATAAGAATATCAGGCAAATAGTGCTCAGCGGCTGCCAAGTGACACGGGGCTGGCTGTAAGGCTGGCACTGCCGCCTAGGCGTTGACCGCCAAAGGGGCCTGGGATATTCGCTATTCCTCTTCGTCAATTTTAGGTATATTGGACTTGCATGTGAACTGGAAAATGTTTTCTGATATTATAGGTCAATATAGGGATTAGTCGCTGAGTGCATAGCTTAGATGTCGAGTGTGCACCTAGTAGTTATGCATAAGACTGATAACTAGTAGCACCAGAAAGCGATGTTCACTAGATGCACTGCAGCGAACGCGCCTGATATACAGCCTTTCTTTCGTGACAGTCATACGAAGAGCGTAGGTCTGACGGGTTCGATTAGTTCTGAAACTCCGAAACAATAGAAGCAGGCACAGCTGAAGGATTGCAAACTACACTGCATCCATATATCTTTCTCACTCCTGAATGCACCTTCCCAAACTAAAGCAGAAACCTAAAGAGTGGTACTTAGTCCCTACGGATGCTGGCTGAATGGCCACGTACGTGGAGGGCTCTCCTGCAAAAAAGTCCACGAGAAACTTCAGTGCCCTTATTTTGCCTGCTGCAGCCGCTACTTGAGAAACTACTTTTCGTAAAATCATCCAACTCTTTTGCAGACAACGCAATTTACCTACAAGCACTTCATGCCCCCTCTATTCACTCCAAGTCTCCTCCGGTGAATGTGGAGGCTATTCGAAGTTGCCGCAATCTGTATTTGCTTTCACGAAGATTCCGAAGTTCCCTGTTGAAAACCAAGACTCCTCGCGAGAATCCTGGATTGTATTCTAGGGGCGTTGCAAGCCGAAATAGAGTCAAAATACGTAGGGTAAGCGCTTCCCAAGAGCATTTGACCTCCTCTCCGAGTCTTCTGACTCGTGGGATTGTCGATACGTGTTAAAAAGGCCGATTCCTAACCCGATGCGGACGGATAGATCCTCAGTAGCGG
>NW_013568683.1:6600-10245 GCF_000499745.2 Eimeria mitis | reverse complement strand
TACCACCACTGAGAAGCCGCAACAGCATATACGCTGCTGTGGATAGGCCCAGCGAATAACCCCTCTTCATTTGCTCCTCTAGCACAACAGAGGGAGTGGCCCAATCATTTAATGTTTGCATGTGGGGTCCCCACGTATTTCGCGGGCAACGCAAAACCTAGCACGGACGTAAGATTAATTGGAAAACTCGGGCAAAACGTCATGGCTCCTCGCAACATCCATTATTTCAGGACCACCGCGGACCACTAGGTCGCAAGAGCACCACTCTAATGCAGTATTTGCTCCTCTATACGCAGCAGAATTCAACGTAGCGGCTTGCACTCCTTCCGTTTGTGCAATGAATTTATAATACAGCCGCCCGTTCCTGGACTTGATGTTTTCGAGCTGCCATAGTTTACACCGAAACACCGTTAGCTGGTCCCAGCTTAGAGTTGGTTGCAATGCGAATGCCCCCTACAACCGCAGCGGGCACCCTCCGGGACCAACTTCTGTGGGTTCCGCAATGTGTGAGCAAAGCCCATGAACGCCACAAGAGATATTACGGCTAATGTCGGTTGCCGTTTTCCTGAAAGCACGTGACTTGTTCTTAGTGGATTCCCATGCTGTGAGGAGCGTTCACGGGTACGAATAGTATATCCTTTTGCTGTTCGTTTGTCGATCAGTGCATCTGTGTGCACTGTACCGTCTCGTCTAGCGTGGAGCAGCCACCAGAGCCTACATTTCGGGCATCTAGAGCAACCCCGGCAGTCATCAAAACTTCCTCGAATTTGTCCCGCGGAAACGCCAAAACGTCACCGCCAGTTTGAGACCAAATAGAGGAGCGTGAGATCGCTCGCAACAACCATAGGCTTGAGATGATGTAAGACCTGAACATTGCGTTAGGGGGGCCAGGAGGCCGACAACGCTAATGGATATCTGGGTTGCTGGAGCAGCTTGCTCCTGCTTGCCTCCAGTTACTCCCCAGGGAGTTAAAAACGACGTTCTACTAACATAAACTGCAACAAATGCTGGTAATTTGAAATAAAACCCGAAAAAGCAGATTCATCAGACAGAAATATGAAACGGTCTGACCTGTCGAGCTCGCACACTGAGTTCAGCTGCAGCTCAGCATCGAGCTCGATCACCGGTGTTGGAACTGCAAGATGGAGAGCGAGGGGGCGAGGCGGCCAACAAGAGCCCCTTTACGTTCTATGTGTTAGGGGACTGGAGTGTCTCAATTTCCATCCAAATAGCTCATCCCGTGAATTATGCGAGGGTAGATTCTTAACAATGCCACGCTCGCCAGCACCGCCCGCCGTTTTTGCTGCATAACACGCCGCAGGGCACTATCCTGCTGCGGGGCCAATATATGCTTCATTGAGTGTAAATGTGCTAGAATCGTTCTTTCTTCCGTCCGAAAAGTACAAACCTCTTCCCTAACCCAGGATGTAAAGGGTAGGATGGCCTGCACTACGCTGGTACAAGTTCTTCTTCTGCGCAAGCTGAGCACTGAGGGCCAAATAACTCTTCAACAACTGTATACAGGGCTAGTCTATTCGTCAGAGGGCGGCTTGGGTACTGGCTAGATGTAGGGTTGCCCCGCAACAGTTGCAGGAAAGGGTGCCGCAGTCCATGCCAAGCCCGCTGCACACCAGACATACGCACTGGTGCTGCTGTGGTCAGGACGCCTCGAGAGTGGCGGGGAGACCGGCGATTCTTTGGCAACTCTCGTATTGCCAATCGCGATTCTGTTGTTGCTCACGGTGATCCCCTGCGATTATCGAGGGCAGAAGCCTGAGCGAGGACGCACGCTACAAACAGAATAACGAGGGTCCTGGGTCATCATGAGCTGCAATACAGTTAGATACTTAAGCTAAGAACCCGCCCACGTTCCCTTCAGTTTCCAACAGTCCTGCGTACACCGGTGCAGGGGTCAATGAATGATGAGGAGGAGAGGAGGCGGCCTACCATGCCCTGTGGCACCCGTTACAACTAGAGCTGCACGGCAACCTTGCATGCAAGCAGGAAGCAATCCCCATTTGCTGCATGCGCAAAAGCTGCGGGGAATTTTTAAAACCTTACTTGGCCCTCAAGAGCCAGCCTGCCCGCAAATATGCAAATACAGGTACACGTAGTAACGTTAGATAATCCAAGCTAAACAGAGGGACTTGAGCAAGGCGCAACGTAGAGTGAGTGAAGAACGTTTCTCTCCCCACTTAAGTAGTATTTAGAAAGGAAAGCTTCACAATTAGGAGCCTTTGGCGGGCGTTTCCGCTCTTACGCTCTTTCTATCCCTCGCTTCCATTAGAGAAACGAAGGGGTACTTGGCCTCATAGGCCCTTAAACGAAGCTGCGGGAAACATATCCCGGCAATAAAATAAAAATGTGGAGTTAAAAACACTATTTAAATACACTTTGTCAACTCAAAAGCGTATATGCCGCATTTTGCGCATACTTGCTCTTCCCCACGGAGCCTGTAGTAACCTGCGCACGGACTATTACAGAAAGGGCCCTCTCCGGTTTTGCGTGTGAAAACCAGATTTCAACCAATTTGTCAGTAACGGAAAAAATTACCTGTTTATAATGCTGCGTATTAAACACATAAGAAACAAAAACATAGTGAACGAACCTTCGAGGGAAAAGAGGCGTCTGCAGTCTGGCGGTATGGGGGATGTGCGGCCTTTCTTTATATTTCCGTTGGTTGGCGTTCGTTAAAGGGCTTAATGAAATATATTATGACAAACCCTTTGCAAAATGTTTCCAGGTAGTGGCTTTTTACAAAGACTAGGCGACACACAGAGAATGTACTAGAAATCCCTGCCAGTCAGCTCCTGCGCTGATCNTTTTTACAAAGACTAGGCGACACACAGAGAATGTACTAGAAATCCCTGCCAGTCAGCTCCTGCGCTGATCGATACAAGTTCAGCTCCCCGCAGTGAAACGTATACTCGGGTTTCCCTTCAGGCCGTACCCACGTAAACACCATTTGCGATGTAAACACGGAAACAATTAAATTTATATCCCTTTTTAAATAAACTGAGCAATTCACTGTGGCGACCTGCGGGTTGCCGTTATACGTTTCAAGTTCAAGAACGCCCTGCAACGGAGAACGAATCGAGATCACACTTCCTTCGTTGCATGCGGTCTAAGTTTTCTCTTTCACTTTCATTTCTTTAATATGAATAATTTAATGCAAACTGTTTTGTAGGGCCTTTGGGCTTAGCTTGGCTGCAGTAGCGGCCTCAACCGGCAGCACTGCGTACAAGGCTCCGGAGGCGTAAGTTTTTTCACTTTCTTCAGCAGAGTCCTTTCGGCAGTATTTTCATGCTACACCCGCAGCGTGTACTCCTGGAGGACTTTCTGGATTGTATTACTATTTCATTTCACAGCCTTTCTTGCTGCCTGCTCTTTTCCCGAAATTCGGCTACAAGGACTAGAGCATTTATTCAGAACTGCAGGCAATCGGAGTAGCGAAAGAAAGGCGCATACACTATGCCTGGCGATGGGGATTCGCGTTGCTTCTCTTTGCGCGGGATTTCGTGCATGTTTCGCTGAGTAAAGAGTTGCAGCAACATTAGCACCCTCAACCGCAGCAGCTGCAGCAACCGCAGCTGCAGCAACCGCAGCAGCAGCAGGAGCAGGCGACGCAGGAGGCAGAGCAGCAGC
>NW_013568683.1:5826-6500 GCF_000499745.2 Eimeria mitis | reverse complement strand
ATGCCTGGCGATGGGGATTCGCGTTGCTTCTCTTTGCGCGGGATTTCGTGCATGTTTCGCTGAGTAAAGAACAGCGGCAACATTAGCACCCGCAACAGCAGCAGCTGCAGCAACCGCAGCTGCAGCAACCGCAGCAGCAACAGGAGCAGGCGACGCAGGAGGCAGAGCAGCAGTAGGACTATCACCACCAATGAGCTCCTCCGGCTCAAAAACAGCAGGCGCCTACAACGTAGACGGCGTTCCTCATTTCTCGGAGCCGGTGTCAGTAGATCAAATACCTCAAGCCATTGCAGCAGCAGAGACCGTGCCTGTCCCCTGGTGGGCGTTCTGGCGCACCCCCGAACGCCGCCCCTACAAACCCCAAGTCGTTGAGGTGTGGCAGCACGTGGCTTACGACTATCACGTTCTCGGCAAGAAGAGAAAGCGTGATGACTGAGGAGTAGAAGAAACTCTGCCGCATACGAGAACGAGCTGCGACTCAGATTGAATCAGAACGCATAGAGATACAGCACACTTCATATATCACTGAAATACATAATTCTCTACCTTTCATTTGTATTTGCGTGTAAAAAGGCAATACAGGAACACAGCTACAACGAGCTGTCAAAGCAACAGAAAACAAAACTAACAAAGGCACAGCGCATCAAGGACCCTACTTATCAACTTTCGTATAA
>NW_013568683.1:5413-5726 GCF_000499745.2 Eimeria mitis | reverse complement strand
TTGCGTGTAAAAAGGCAATACAGGAACACAGCTACAACGAGCTGTCAAAGCAACAGAAAACAAAACTAACGAAGGCACAGCGCATCAAGGACCCTACTTATCAACTTTCGTATACACTGCTGCCTTCGGAAGATTTAAAACACCTCATTTCGTTTCCCCTTTAATGCATGCAATGGAGGCCCCTTCTTCTGGGGGGCCGACAGGGGGCCCCACTGGGGGCCCCCGTCCCTTCGGTCGTCACTTCGCCGGCGGGCTATTTCCAAACTTGACAAATATTGCGAAGGTAAGGTTTGTATGATAACCTTTCACAGTG
>NW_013568683.1:5138-5313 GCF_000499745.2 Eimeria mitis | reverse complement strand
TCCCTTCGGTCGTCACTTCGCCGGCGGGCTATTTCCAAACTTGACAAATATTGCGAAGGTAAGGTTTGTAGGATAACCTTTCACAGTGTCTGTACACCTCGGTGCTGTATGGCCAGTGAGCTATGTCGTTCGTGGTCTTTTACATCTTATTTTTGAAAGGGTATCTGTATACCTG
>NW_013568683.1:4954-5038 GCF_000499745.2 Eimeria mitis | reverse complement strand
ACTGCTGCCTTCGGAAGATTTAAAACACCTCATTTCTTTTCCCCTTTAATGCATGCAATGGAGGCCCCTTCTTCTGGGGGGCCC
>NW_013568683.1:4719-4854 GCF_000499745.2 Eimeria mitis | reverse complement strand
TCTGTACACCCCGGTGCTGTATGGTCAGTGAGCTATGTCATTCGTGGTCTTTTACATCTTATTTTTGAAACGGTATCTGTATACCTGCATGGCACTGGCGCGGGAGGCCTTCTCAGCTCCTATGCCTGCGCTCTT
>NW_013568683.1:4533-4619 GCF_000499745.2 Eimeria mitis | reverse complement strand
TCTGTACACCCCGGTGCTGTATGGTCAGTGAGCTATGTCATTCGTGGTCTTTTACATCTTATTTTTGAAAGGTATCTGTATACCTT
>NW_013568683.1:4238-4420 GCF_000499745.2 Eimeria mitis | reverse complement strand
GCTGCTGCTGCGTTTCCGGCTGTTGGTGGGGAAGCTTGTCTGATGGATGCTCGTTAAGCTGCCATATTCAGTAGCGATGTTATTGCTACATAGACAACACCCTTTATTCCTTCATTGCGCTCTGCTGCTGTTGCTGCTCTTGCTGCTGTTGCTGCAGCCGCCAGCTTTTTCTTACTCCTTTC
>NW_013568683.1:4017-4138 GCF_000499745.2 Eimeria mitis | reverse complement strand
GGTTTTGCTGCTGATCTTGCTGCTGTTGCTGCTTCTGCTGCTGCTGCTGCTGCGTTTCCGGCTGTTGGTGCGGAAGCTTGTCTGATGGATGCTCGTTAAGCTGCCATATTCAGTAGCGATT
>NW_013568683.1:3450-3917 GCF_000499745.2 Eimeria mitis | reverse complement strand
ACACCCAAAACACTTTTGTAGGCGAACACTTAGTTAACAGTACTCTCCTTAGAATACGAGCATGTGTTTATTACTATATACATTCAATACATGTATATCTGCATGCATTTATGCTGCAGCTCTGGCAGAAAATAGCAATTATATGATTTAAATTATATGTTTTTAATCGTATTGTTTGTTTGATGGGAGGATCTTACTTCCTGGTGCTGAGGAAGCACCGTGTTTAGGTTAAGCACGAGCCAGCTAGCAGAAAGAAACGGCCAAAAGTGCACCAGCGAATGTTTTGTACGAGAAATATGATAATAAGGAAACGTAGGCTTGCAAAGAGATAGAAGAAAACGCCAGGCAGCGCAAACTCTCTCTCTCTTGGAGTGTCACTGTCTAGTTCTTGACCTTCACGCTGTTTGGTGTTTCCTGCACCAGCGGCACCCCTAATGCTTGCAATCAAGTCTTGTGTTCGCCTTTTT
>NW_013568683.1:2022-3350 GCF_000499745.2 Eimeria mitis | reverse complement strand
TCCAACGACCCCGACACCCAAAACACTTTTGTAGGCGAACACTTAGTTAACAGTACTCTCCTTAGAATACCAGCATGTGTTTATTACTATATACATTCAATACATGTATATCTGCATGCATTTATGCTGCAGCTGTAGCAGAAAATAGCAATTATACAATTTAAAATATATGATTTTAATCGTATTGTTTGTTTGATGGGAGGGTCTTACTTCCTGGTGCTGACGAAGCACCGTATTTGG
Organism: Eimeria mitis; assembly: GCF_000499745.2. Taxonomy (NCBI): domain Eukaryota; phylum Apicomplexa; class Conoidasida; order Eucoccidiorida; family Eimeriidae; genus Eimeria; species Eimeria mitis. The sequence goes on along the minus strand of NW_013568683.1, from coordinate 3,110 downwards.
GTTAAGCACGAGCCAGATAGCAGAGAGAAACAACCAAAAGTGCACCAGCGAATGTTTTGTACGAGAAATATGATAACAAGGAAACGTAGGCTTGCAAAGAGATAGAAGAAAACGCCAGGCAGCGCAAACTCTCTATTGGAGTGTCACTGTCTAGTTCTTGACCTTCACGCTGTTTGGTGTTCCCTGCACCAGCGGTACCCCTAATGCTTGCAATCAAGCCTTGTGTTCGCCTTTTTTCAGAAGCACTTCGAATAAAACCTTTCCCGTGTGACCGCCTGTGATCAGACCTAGGGTTTAGGGTTTAGTGTTTAGGGTTTAGGGTTTGGGTTGCGTGCCGTTTGGGTTTCAGGTGAAGCAAATGAGCACCAGGGATCTGACCTTCCAGGGCGTCGTCCTTCTCATCTTCATTTCGCTAATCAACACGGCGGCATGGCTTGGGTGTATGCTAGCGAGGTGCGCCTCCATTCAGTGGAAACCCCAAACTTGAAGTCCAGGGTTTGTAGCTAAGAATTCAAAAGACGTTCCGCTGCGTAATTTCTGTTAGCGTTCTAGTTCTGCTGTTTCAACCGTGATATCCTCAACCAAGCATAATGCCAAAGGGGTTCAGTGTTAACCGGCTGCCTAGGGACTGTTTCTTGCGTGCTTTCAGAGCTGTATTCTTGACGGTAATTGTGAACATTGGCCTCTACCAAAAACAAAGCGTTTCCTCCTTGCTGACAACAGTTGACCCCGAATTGGTTTATTTCCTCTGGAGCGTTGGCATGTATATCTTCTGGCAAAGGAACGTGCGACCAGGTAAAACATAAGTCTTAGTGCTGGGGATCAACGGCTGGCTGGAGCTGTTGCTCGCTCCTCTTGGCCGTAAGGTTTCCGCGGGGCAAATGCAGTTGTGCTTCAATATGTGTATTTATTAGGGTTCTTTTGCTGAAACTGATAGGTTCACTATTTGTTCATGTGTTTTTATCGATATTAGTAGGCGGTTTTTCATAAACATGTAATTCTCGTACTGCCATTCGTGCTGCATTGGCACTTTCACTGCACCTGCCCTTCCTCCTTCCTGTTTGTTTGCGGTCGTTTCCGTGTGTTTG
>NW_013568683.1:1670-1922 GCF_000499745.2 Eimeria mitis | reverse complement strand
TAAGTCTTAGTGCTGGGGATCAACGGCTGGCTGGAGCTGTTGCTCGCTCCTCTTGGCCGTAAGGTTTCCGGGGGGCAAATGCAGTTGTGCTTCAATATGTGTATTTATTAGTGTTCTTTTGCTGAAACTGATAGGTTCACTATTTGTGCATGTGTTTTTATCGATATTCGTAGGCGGTGTTTCATAAACATGTAATTCTCGTACTGCCATTCGTGCTGCATTGGCACTTTCACTGCACCTGCCCTTACTCCT
>NW_013568683.1:0-1570 GCF_000499745.2 Eimeria mitis | reverse complement strand
ATATATATATATATATATATATATATATATATATATATATATATATATATATATATATATATATAAAGAGTAAATACGCAGCGCCTTACACATAGTGTACAATTGTATAGGGAAATGTCGAGATATCTCTATGCGTTGTGGCATTTGCGTTTGTGCACAGGAAAGCTGTTTTGTGTGAAGGACATAGATGCATCAAAGTCTACAATCCAGTTGTATGATACATCTTTGTTTGGACAGTCTTGGTTCGTTTTGCCCTCCATAGCCAAATGCCAGGGAATCCTCAGTCTTCTGATTATCCTTTTGGCGGCCCGGCGGCTCGTTCAAAGCATTATGATCTTCTACTTCGAGTTGGGTTTCATGGCCAGCATGAACGGCCAAGTCGTCAAGTACCTCACCAAATATGCAGCGCTGAGAAAACTCAACACCAAGTGGTACGCCAGGAACTGCAATCGCCGTGGAATTGTTGCTGCTGCTGTTCATGATGCCGCTGCTGCAGATTCACTTCGTGCGCTGGGTGTGATCGCATTTGGTGCTACTGATTGCAGTGTTTCTCCTGCTGTCCCTGCTGTTTCCGCTGACGCTTGCAATGTAGCAGCCCGTTCAGGTTCTGCGTTTACGTTGCCAGTGTTGCGTGTTTCTTGCTGGGGTCTTTGTCTGTAGGGCTGCCTATCACCTGTGTAAGGACACACTATCTCAAGGTTCATGCGATGGCACGAGCCAAGAAGACGAAGACAGAATGGATGGAGGGGGGGGTCTCCGATGCACAGAGTTGAGGAGGGGAAGGAGCATGATTTCTGTCACTTCCAGGACTTCACGTTTTTCACGGCATCCATCTTTAAGAGTGCCCACCAGAGCCCTTCCGTCTCTTGTCCTCGACAAGCCGTAAGGCTGCACTTATCTCTTTGCAGGCGGTTGCGCTGTGAACATTGGTTATGAGTATACATTTCTTTGGCCATTTGGTTGCTTTTTCCTCTCTCTGCTTCTTCCCTTGTTGAGGCGTGGGTTTCCTTTCGTTCTCTCATTCCTTCATTCATCTACTTATCTGGTTGGTTTCGTTATTTTTTATGTGCTTGATTTGACGGTTTGCTTGCTAGTGGCTATCTGATCCCTTCCGTTTGCTCGTGTTTCGCCATTCCTGCTAGCATTGTCCTACCACACAGCTCAAAGGGCGGTAGTAACAAAAATATCAATAGAGAAATTGTGACCCTTTTAATATTAGGGAAAGTGAAAGGAACGATATTTAAACTAAGAATGCCTACACGAGCAGTATCAGCAGTATCGATGATCTATTCAAAGGAGTACTAACCGCAGCACTAGCGAGAGAAGCATATAGGATGAGACTCAAGGAAACACTACCATAAGCAACAGCAGTTATAAACGTGACACTACCCACAGCAGTTGAAATCACGATAATACGGAGATATTAAGAGGTTTCCAGGGCCATCTTTATATCTCTTAACCTCGCTGCTGTTGTCACTCCTCTATTGCAGGGAATTGCCACCTCCGCCGTGTTCAGCTAAAGCGGGAAAGGCAAACATCAGCAGATGCAAACACATTGGTGGACGGTTTG
>NW_013568682.1:395-754 GCF_000499745.2 Eimeria mitis | reverse complement strand
TATATATATATATATATATATATATATATATATATATATATATATATATATATATGTATATATATATGTTTATATATATATGTTTATATGTATATCTATGTATGTATATACATGTATTTATGTATGTAATGCATATATATATGTATGTATATACATATATACAATTTTATGTACAGACTGTCATAAACTTTATATCGCCAAATACGCATGCATGCATGCATGCATGCTGTATTTGGTTGAGCTTTTAAGTCTGACTACAACAGGAAGGAAGGGAGAAGATTGTATTTCTGCTTTTTATTTATTTCTTCTCCCCGCTATCCACTTGTAGAAAAGCAAACAAAAAATATGAAAATTTAAAA
>NW_013568682.1:0-280 GCF_000499745.2 Eimeria mitis | reverse complement strand
ATATATATATATATATATATATATATATATATATATATATATATATATATATATATATAGCACACAAACCCAAATGCTTATAGCGTGGGGCTGCTGCATTTCGGTGGTAGCTAGCAGGGTTTAGGGTTTAGGGTTTACGTTAGGGTTTAGACTCTATGGTCTAGGGTTAGGGTTTACGTTAAGGTTTAGATATATATTTAGGGTTGAGAGTCAAGACTTATGGCTGAAGATTAGGGTTTACAGTGAGGGTTTAGGGTTTAGGGTTAGGGTTTAGGGTTTA
>NW_013568681.1:455-844 GCF_000499745.2 Eimeria mitis | reverse complement strand
CTAAACCCTAAACCCTAAACCCTAAACCCTAAACCCTACCAATGACAGCAACATAAAGACCCCCTTCTTTTTTCTGCATTCTGTGGGCGACATACATCCCCTGAACGGCGCTGATGGAGGTCGATGAGTGCCCTGCATACAAAACCCTAAACCCTAAACCCTAAACCCTAAACCCTAAACCCTAAACCCTCAGAATTTGCTCAAAGCAGGATCACCCCGCATTTTAAAACGCATAAATACACAAAGGGTTTAGAGGTAATTAGGGTTTAGGGTTAATTGGGGTTTGTGGTAAATTAGGGTTTAGGTTTAATTAGGGTTTAGGGTTAATTAGGGTTTAGAGTTAATTAGGGTTTACGGCTAATTAGGGTGTATGGTAAACTAGGGTTTAT
>NW_013568681.1:0-355 GCF_000499745.2 Eimeria mitis | reverse complement strand
CCTAAACCCTAAACCCTAAACCCTAAACCCTAAACCCTAAAACCTAAACCCTCAGGATTTGCTCAAAGCAAGATCACCCCGCATTTTAAAACGCATAAATATACAAAGGGTTTAGGGTTAATTAGGGTTTAGGTTTAATTAGGGTTTAGGGTTAATTAGGGTTTAGGGATAATTAGGGTTTAGGGTTAATTAGGGTTTAGGGTTAATTAGGGTTTAGGGTTAATTAGGGTTTAGAGTTGACTAGGGTTTCGAGAAAATTAGGGTGTATGATAAACTAGGGTTTAGGGTTTAGGTGAACGAGGGTTTAGGGTTTACGTGTCTGAGGGTTTAGGGTTTAGGGTTTAGGGTTTAGGGT
>NW_013568680.1:276-844 GCF_000499745.2 Eimeria mitis | reverse complement strand
TAGGTTTAAATAAAGATATAAAACTATCATCATCTATACCATCATTAAGAGGTATATTCACAGCATAATATTTGCCTCTTGATGCTCCTATGTCTGTTATGTCTCCTGTCCCCGGAAAGAAATCACCAAACTTATGAAAGGAGACAGTTAACACTCTATGTGAAACATAAAAAGCTTCTTCTACACCGTCCCCATGGTGTACATCTATATCTATATACATTACTCTCGCATAATATTTTAACAACTCTAATATACCTAAAACTATATCGTTTATATAACAAAAACCTGACGCCTCTCCCCGCTTAGCATGGTGTAAACCACCAGACCAATTCACACATATATCCGCTTGTTGATAGTTTAGTTTCTTTGCTGCATCTATTGAAGCACCTATACACAAACCACAAACCCTAAACCCTAAACCCTAAACCCTAAACCCTAAACCCTAGATGATAGGGGAGGGATAGGAGTGATAGGGACTAAAACACGCTAAAACATAAAACATAAAACATAAACCCTAAACCACAAACCCTAAACCCTAGATGCTGAACATTAGACACTCGACACTAAA
>NW_013568680.1:0-176 GCF_000499745.2 Eimeria mitis | reverse complement strand
CCCGCTTAGCATGGTGTAAACCACCAGACCAATTCACACATATATCTGCTTGTTGATAGTTTAGTTTCTTTGCTGCATCTATTGAAGCACCTATACATAACACACAAAACCCTAAACCCTAAACCCTAAACCCTAAACCCTAAACCCTAAACCCTAGATGATAGGGGAGGGATAGG
>NW_013568679.1:8605-12181 GCF_000499745.2 Eimeria mitis | reverse complement strand
ATCTAAGAGCGTTTTTAAGCCATACCAACTAGAAGTGGATTACCTTCTCACGCTGGAAGGAGCAAACCATGCACAAGGGAAGTTTCCGCTGCTATATGCAAACAGAGTAAAGTTAAGATGATGGCCATTCTTCCTTTGACAATCACTTGTGTTCGCCTTTGGGCTTTTGTCTTGTGCTTCGGCGGCTTGTGTTGCTTGCAGGTCCAAGGATGGAAGCCAACCTTGAAGGGAGAGGTACGATAGCACAATAAAGATAAGCACGAGGCAAATAGAAACATGTAGGCAAACAACATCTGCAGCAGTGTTTTACCTGCCTTCATATGTAATTGTGTTGCCTGCTTACTTACCAGATGCATCTGAAGATGTAACTGTGAACCCGAGGGGCAACGACCAAAATGCATCATCTACATCCACGGGAAGTCCAACCCAGGGAACAGAAGCGCCAACTACCACAACAACAGCACCGACAACCGCACCAACAGCAACGGCAGCCAACTCAACAGAATCATCCACAACAACAGCAGAAACAACAACTCCTGTGGAAGTTGGCAAACCTTCTGGTGCCTCTTCTCCGTTGAGTATGACGGCTGCTCTCTTGGCAGCTGCTCTGTCCTTTTTGTCATTCTAAAACGAATGAAAAGGAACTACAAAACGCACTGGGAAAGCCCTTGCTGCTCACTCCGCTTCTTTTCAAGGCAAATTCTTAGCTTCTTTTCCTGATAACTTTGTTTCCTTCTTGTTCACTTAGAATCTCTCCTTAATTTTCCCTTCGAAGCCACAGTACCCAACACAGAGCCCCGTTGCCTATGTTCTCTAGGCTCGTGGGCTCAGTAAGTATCTCAGCATCATCCATTGTAGTTTGTTCTTCCCCCGCATGACAGTACCGCGACAACAGTTGAGCTACAGGAGAATGCAAATCTTACTACCCCAGGTATACCACATAGCAATCGTTGAAAGATCACTATGCAAAAAAATACCGCATACCGCACGAATTCACTTTGAATTCGTCATAAGCGCAAAATGTCGGGTAAATAGTCTATCCATTTCAACGAAAACACTAATCGGATAAGTTCTCTGAATGTCATTAGAGCGCTTGATTCATAGAAATAGCAGAGATTCTTCAGGAGCTTCGAGAGTGTCTGCTGGTACCTTAGCAACAGCCCTTTGTAGCTCATTTGCGGCCTATCTCCGGTGTATATCTTCTGAAATATGTGTTTATATACGTGTTTATGTGTTTGGCATTTCATTTACAATGTTGCCACTGCAGCGACCACGAGAGGTGTGCAAATTCTGTTCGTGGGTTTCGCTGCCAACTCACCTCAGGAATACAGACATTTGCTATTTGTTGCCTGGAATAACGATGGATGGAAGCGACAAAAACTAAAATGCGAAGGGCTTCTCGTTTTCTTTTCCTTGTGTATCTCCCCATGTTTATTTCCCTTTCATTTGCAAACGAGCTCACCTACAAATTCAGCCGCGATATTAACTGAGCTTCGCACGCGGAATGATCAATGAGGCATCCGCCGCTCTGTTTCAGAATCAGTTCTAAATACATCCACTTTTAAATTGTGTAGGAGAGATATTTTAGAAGCCTCTTTCAACGCCATTTTGTTAACTGAGGTTCGGGGAGGAGCTGCAGCGCTGACACGCAGCCGAAACCGTCGAGAAGCTCCTCCGTAGACGCTTTATGAGAATTTCCCCCCCTGTTTTTCTTGTTTTTTTCAATAAATAAAAGGGTTTAGAGCGAATGCTGCAGTCTAATTTTTGCTGTTTCTGCGGAGGTCCCCGCTTCGACAAGCAGGCCTTGAACGGGCTCCTGCACGCGGGTAGACCGACAAGGGAGGTTTCACACTCTTGGCGTGGCATCGATGCTTTCATGTAATCATTTAAATTGCATTATTTCACGTTTTAAATCTTTTCTTTCTATTTTAACTTTCCTCTTGTCTCCCGCGGCCTAGAATGGGGGTTCTGAAGTTCGTGGCAGTTCTCTCTGCTGCCGCCGTGTGTGCCTTGCACTCTGAGGCCAGTGTATCTCCTACGCAAGACTTGAACGAAGGTATGTCCTGTTTTCTTTACACTTCAACTGCAAAAATAAACAGCAAGTAACACTTATGATAGCACCGGCAGCAATTTCTGCCTAGGAGAAAAACGAGGCAAAGAAAAGCAAGGAAAATAATTTCAATACTGCATGGAGCAGAAGCAGTCCTCAATCACATTTATAAACTGCTTTAATTCTTCTCACATAACACTACTTATTCTTCCCAACACCTTTTCAAGACATATATAATAGCAGGGCACCGCCTTCCCTCGCTGCAGCAAAACCCAAGAGAAGCTTTCACTGTGATTTGTAAACAGGCTTAAATTAATAAGAGAGCTATTTTCTCTTAGCCAATCATATTTTTTACCTGCACACTGTTTCTTGTGATTTGATGGTTTGTCTTGCTTGCAGCCGAACATACGGAGCTCGCCGGCGGAGACGGAAGTATGATTATGCAATATATACAAATACAGAACGACTAGAAAATTTAAAAAAAAAAGGCAGCACAAATGCACTTTTCCCTGACAAATGTGTTGTATGCGTTCTTTGCAGTTGAGACTGAAAACGAAGTTGACAGTATAAGCGGCACCGATGTTACAGTAACATCAACGCCAGCTCCAAGGTCAGAAGCCGGCGATCTCGATACAACTACAGATGAAACTTCAACTGACCCAGCATCAACAGAGCCAACGACAGAACCAACATCCACAGGCACAAATCCGACACAGCCATCAACAGAAGCAACATCCACATCGACCGCAGAAACAACAAACACTACGGCAGTTGGTCAGCCTTCTGGTGCCCCTTCTCCTGTTGTGAGCTTGGCAGCTACTGTTTTTGCAGCTGTTCTGGCATTTTTTTCGTTCTAAAACGGGGGAGAATTTATCGTAAATTGCACCAGAAATACCTTGCTGTACCTCCCGCATCTTACGCACACACAAACACGCACACACACACTCTCCTATGCTTCTCGCCCACTACTTTGCTCTTCCTTTGCAAATCCGCCTTTTCTATTTCCCCCCCGAAGTTGAAGTGCTCAGCTGAGGGCCCCGATGCAAAGGCCCTGTCAGATTCTGGGCTCAACGAACATTTCAAGAAAATTCCTTCTCTCTATTCTTCTTTTTTCCGTCAACGCGGACAAAAACCGAACTATAAGTTAGTGCAGAACGCACAGAAATCGGGCTGATCGTCGGGGGATAACTAACCCGGCTTTTCTGAAGAAGTGTCACATGGCAGTTTAGGGCTAAGGGTTAGTCTTATGCGTTAAAAGCAGTCATTGCATATTATTTCCAGCTTATTTTTACAGAGTGCTCCATGCAGTATGTATGTATGGTTGTACTAATATGCAGACTAACATTCGTACGTACATATATTGAAGTGTACATTTAGGTGTTTGCCCTGCGATTTACCCAGTTTTCATCACAACAGCCGAAAGCTTAGGAATGTCATTGCCGGCTCCTGCTGTATCCCTCCAAAGAAATAAAAAAGAGGCATTCTGCATTTGCCGATTGAAACAGTAACAGCTGAAAAAGAAAACA
>NW_013568679.1:7516-8468 GCF_000499745.2 Eimeria mitis | reverse complement strand
GGGGGGGGGGGGGCGCGGGTGGAGAGGAGAATAGCAGCGCCGACACACCGAAAAAACCGTTCAGAAGTGCACTATTAGAATTTCCACTCGCCAGAAATGAATTTCTTCATTTTTTACCCTTAATTTTCATAAATAAATCACGGGGGTTGCTCCAAATATCGCTGTATTGTCGGTGCTGCATCTGAGGAGGTGTCCATCTCTGATGAACCGGCCTTGAAATGGGCCACTGCCCAGGCGGCGAGAGACTCGGCAAGTTTCAGCTGTTGAGAGTTTCATTGATCTCTTCATATAATTATTTATATTATAACATTTCCTATTTTTGTTGTTTATTTCTTCATTGCAACTTCTTATTGTTTCCCAACGCCTGAAATGGGGGTCCTGAAGGTCCTGGCAGTTCTGGTCGCTGGCGCCTTGTGTGCCTTGCACTCTGAGGCCGGCCCATCTCCTCCGGAGGAGCTCAGCACAGGTGTGTCTTTAATACTTATTCATACTTCAGTTGCAAAAAACAACAGCAACAACGTACTCACGTGCAGCGCTCCCTGCTCGGAGGGAAAGAAACCAGGCAGCGAAACAACAATTTAAATACTGTAGGATCCTCAAACACCTCTAGAAATAACTTTGAGTTTTGTTTCAGATTAGATGTTTTTAGGACACTTCCGATGGTTGTGCATCACTTTCTTTCACTTAATGCTGCAAACAACACCCAAGCGAAGCTTTCACCGTTTTCTGGGAAAAGGGTAAAGCTAATTATGCAATTTCCCCCCTATCAACGACATATAATGCATGCTCATTTCCTGGCCTTACCTTGTGTTTTGGTGCTTTGCTCTTCTTGCAGCTCCGCGTACGGAACCCGAAAGCGAAGAGAGAAGTACGACAGCGCGGCACTGAAAAATCTAATGCAGATATAGAAGTGTAACGACGGGACACAGGAACAAAGCCTTATCCGCATTCG
>NW_013568679.1:4768-7260 GCF_000499745.2 Eimeria mitis | reverse complement strand
ATGGATGTTGGTCAGCCTTCTGGTTGCTCTTCTTCTGCGTTAAATCTGACGGTTGCCTTCTTTGCAGCTGTTCTGTATTTCTTTTCGTTCTAAAACGAAAGGCGAAGTATCGCAAAATCCACCTAAAAAGCATGGATGCACCCCCTTCCTTTTTTTTTTACAAGTAAGTACTTCTCTTTTCGCCGATTACTTCCTTCACACATACTCTGCGAAACTTCATCCCCTATTTCCCCTCCACAGCCACAGTGCTCAGCTAAGGGTCCGCCCCCTGCAGACGTTCTGCCAGCTGGGCTCAAAAGCGTTTCAATAACATTCTTCTTATTCTTTCTGTATACTTCAACATTGATATTTATCAAGCAAGGGTAGAAATAGTTATTCATACAAAACGTGAATAACTATTTCTACCCTGGGCGAGCCGCACAATATCCCGTGAAAGGCGAATTAACAGAGCAACAACACACAGCAGCAAAGTGAGGTCAACTGCAGCTGAAATTCATCCTAACAAACCGCACTAATGCATTATTGTACAAAAAAATATTAACTTATTGAGGCAATTAGTTAGATATTTCATGAGGAGGGTATTATCCCGTTTCGCTCAGCAATAGAGCACAAGGCTTTCCTCAGGAAATTTCTGATTGCTTGCTGACACGTCAACAATGATGCTTGATAGCCTCACCTAGAGAAAATATTTTACGCAATATATGTTTGGATATGTATTTTTTCATGTATTTATATTTCTATACTTACTTTTGATCTCCTCTCTTGCCACGGCAGCAGTCATATAGCGCAAACGAGATCTGTGTGACGAGTTTCGCTGACATCCCTCCAGAGGAATGCAAAAGAGGAAATTTAGCATTTGTTGGTTGGAATCATGAGGACTAGAAACACACCAACAGGCGTCAAATACATATTGTTTGCTTCTCTATGTGTTTATTTCTTTGTTCATTCTTCCCTCTGCAAAAAAAAACTCAACTTGAATGCTGGCGTCGACAATAAAGGAGGTTTGCACAAATGTTCACGCTATAGGATCTCATTTTCAGCTCCAGTGGAAGGAGGCGCTCTTAAACCACCATTTTTTACTATCAAAGTAAATTAAAAGAGAAAAATGTAAATTACAGTTTGTGCTCCTCGGCAAGGAAGAAAAGGCGACAAACTATCACCAGGAAATGAAAGTGATTCCCCTCCAAGCAATACAAAATTGAGTATTTCTCCACAGCTACGGTGTGTAAAAAGCGAGGGTATATGCTACTAAATGAATATGCTTATATTTTATGCATATTATACACAATGTATATATTACAGGCGATTAGGGGCCGTGATTCCTTGAGCATGAACTGCGACTTGAGACTGATGATAGGGATGAGGAGTGCCTCAGTTGACGTTTCTTTAACTTATTTTTGCTATTTAGTTATAATTTAACTGTACCTTTAACGCGTTTTGATTATTTATTCGGGTTGCTGACGGTCGTTTAACGCGTTGCAGCCATTTAATTTCCTATTCCCTCATCAGATTGATACTATTCATTTTTTGGTGGTGGTATTACTTAAACACGGTTTGGTTTTACATATCTGAAAATTCAGATTCGTGAATGCTAACGAGGTGGCTGTGGTGGGCTCGCGACGCTTCCTGCAGGGGATGGGGCGGGATTACGCAGGTATTTTGTTTTCCCTTGTCATAAAACATTGAATTTAATGATTTAAACATCAAAAATACCATTTTTACTTCAGATTTCCCCCGAATTTGTCGTGATTTTTGCTGTATTGACGACCACGCGGGCCGCATAGAAACTACTGGGGTGGGTAGGACCAGTGAGGAAGGCTGTGAACCTCCATTCTTCTGGGGGGTTCTTCTCAATATAGAGAAGTAATACACGTTTTGCCGCATTATACAGTTTTTATTAACCTTTTTAGACATATACTTGTGTTTATTTACTGACTTTTGCCCGCAGAAACATGAAAAATAATAAATGCCAGCGGGGGGCCAGAGGGGGCGATCGCGAATCTTGTGACCTTCGCGCCGTTTCCCGAATTTCTCGTTTTTTATGCCATTTAGTATAGTTGACTTACTATGTTTATAATTATTGTGTTATTTACTTTTAATTTTTTTGATTATTTTCTCCGTTTTCCCTGTATTTGCTTCAGAACTGCCGGCCTGCACAGCTGCTAGCTGGCTGATTGTGGGCTCCCTGGGGACGCCTGCAGTTCGCGCCGCTTCCTAAAGCATTTGTTGCATCTTCCTTTTGCCTTCGTTGTTTCTTTGCTTTTTTTTGTTTCTTTGTTATCAAATTGTCATCGTATAAACTCCGCCAAAAATGGGGGTTCTCAAGGTCTTGACGGTGCTCTCAGCTAGCGCCCTCTATGCTGTGGAGACCGAGGCAACAATCCCCGTTCAGGGAGGCATAAGTTCAGGTGAGTTTTTTTGCATGTGTTTAAACTTCAATAGAAAAAAAGGAAAGTAAAGAAAAATCACTTTGCGTTGCATGTTGTTTTCCT
>NW_013568679.1:3630-4668 GCF_000499745.2 Eimeria mitis | reverse complement strand
CGGGGGGCCAGAGGGGGCGATCGCGAATCTTGTGACCTTCGCGCCGTTTCCCGAATTTCTCGTTTTTTATACCTTTTAGTACAATTGACTTACTGTGTTTATAATTATTGTGTTATTTACTTCTAATATTTTTGATTATTTTCTCCGTTTTCCCTGTATTTGCTTCAGAACTGCCGGCCTGCACAGCTGCTAGCTGGCTGATTGTGGGCTCCCTGGGGACGCCTGCAGTTCGCGCCGCTTCCTAAAGCATTTGTTGCATCTTCCTTTTGCCTTCGTTGTTTCTTTGCTTTTTTTTGTTTCTTTGTTATCAAATTGTCATCGTATAAACTCCGCCAAAAATGGGGGTTCTCAAGGTCTTGACGGTGCTCTCAGCTAGCGCCCTCTATGCTGTGGAGACCGAGGCAACAATCCCCGTTCAGGGAGGCATAAGTTCAGGTGAGTTTTTTTGCATGTGTTTAAACTTCAATAGAAAAAAAGGAAAGTAAAGAAAAATCCCTTTGCGTTGCATGTTCTTTCCCCCGCTATAGCCGCAAGAAAGGAAAGAAGGAAACGGAGGGAAAGCAAGAAGATCTGCATACAGCAACAGCCTCTACAAGCTATTTAACAACGCATAATCACTTTTCCTCAACTTTAATTTATTATTATTTCGTTAATAAGTTTATTTAATGGCATTTCGGGCCTCTCGTTCACAAACCCCTCCGCCGCTGCAGCAGTGTGCATGATTCAAATCCGTAGACTTGCTGCTGCTGCTACTACTGTTGCTGCTGCTGTTATTGTTTCTCTACGCAACACATTCCTTTTTAAACAAACATTAATCATCAAAAAAACAATTAAAAACTTCATCTCCCTTCATCTTTGTTTTATATTCTTTCGTTTGTGTTCCTGCAGTTACAACCCCCAAACCCAATTCACCTAACGCCCCCTCGCGTCTTCAGCCAACAGACAGCGAAGAAAGTAAGCAAACTAAATTTAAAAAAACACAACTCACAGAATATGAAGTAGCAGCAGCAGCAGCAACAGCAGCAGTAGCAGCAGCAA
>NW_013568679.1:3291-3530 GCF_000499745.2 Eimeria mitis | reverse complement strand
CGCGTCTTCAGCCAACAGACAGCGAAGAAAGTAAGCAAACTAAATTTAAAAAAACACAACTCACAGAATACGAAGCAGCAGCAGCAGCAGCAACAGCAGCAACAGCAGCAGCAGCAGCAGCATAGTTTTACTCACATTTCACAACGGAATGTGCAATGGGAAGCAGCAGCAACAGCAGCAACAGCAGCAACAGCAGCAACAGCAGCAGCAACATTATGCATTAATGTTTTATTGGGTTT
>NW_013568679.1:2782-3191 GCF_000499745.2 Eimeria mitis | reverse complement strand
TACTCACATTTCACAACGGAATGTGCAATGGGAAGCAGCAGCAACAGCAGCAACAGCAGCAACAGCAGCAGCAACATTATGAATTAATGTTTTATTGGGGTTATTTTGCATGCGAAATTGTTTTTCAGCGGAATCTATGGAGTCAACTGAAGACTACAAGGACTCAGAAGAAGAGATTTCAACTTCTTCTTCTACCGATGCAACACGACAAGCTGCTGCTCCTCGTGCAGCTGCTGCAGCTCCTGCTCCTCGTCCTCCTGTAACTTATCCTAATGCTGCTGCTCCTTCTCCTGCTGCTGCTGCACCAAAAACCCCAAAACCAGCAGCAGAGAAGCAAGGCTTGAGTTCTGCTGCTAGCCGCAGCGCTCCCGCAGCGGCGACCGCACCGAAAGCCACCTCAGCAGCAGCT
>NW_013568679.1:1396-2682 GCF_000499745.2 Eimeria mitis | reverse complement strand
CTCAGAAGAAGAGATTTCAACTTCTTCTTCTACCGATGCAACACGACAAGCTGCTGCTCCTCGTGCAGCTCCTGCAGCTCCTGCTCCTCGTCCTCCTGTAGCTTATCCTAATGCTGCTGCTCCTTCTCCTGCTGCTGCTGCACCAAAAACCCCAAAACCAGCAGCAGAGAAACAAGGCTTGAGTTCTGCTGCTAGCCGCAGCGCTCCCGCAGCGGCGACCGCACCGAAAGCCACCTCATCAGCAGCACCTAAAGCAGCAACAGCAACAGCAGCAACAACAGCAGCAGCAGCAAAACCTGCTGCTGCTACTGCTGCTGGTCGTAAAGCAGCAGAACCAGCACCGGCAAAAGAAGTTGATGATGAGGAGGAGGATGAGGATGAAGAAGAAGAGAGAAGCGAGAAGACTGAAACCGTCGCCAAGAAAGAAAAAGAAACTCCTAAGGAGAGAAACCTCCGCACAGCGTCAGCCAGCACTGCTTCTGAAGAAGAAAAAGCCAAAACTGCAGAAGACAAAGAAAAGTCCACAGAAAAAGCCAAAGAAGGAGACGCTGATCGCACCGGTGGCGGCGGTGGCAGCAGTGGCGGCAATGGGGAAACATCATCAACAACAACAACAACAACAGCAACAAAAGACGGATCAGAAGGAGCAACACCAACAGCAGAAGGAGGCACAACAGAAGCTGAAACAACTACCCAAGCGGCCTGGGGTTCTTCTTCTGCTTCTTCTCCTGTATTAGGATTCGCTGCTGCAGTGTTTGCCGTTGTTGTTGGTTTGTGGGCTTTCTAAAGTAAATAAAGAATATATATAATAAAAATAAATAAAAAACTAATAAAATTATAAAATAAATAAACAAACAAAAAAACTGAAATGGATAGGCTGTAATGCAGCTCTATGAAGGATCTACACAGCTGACGACGAAAGAACTAATAACACAAAAAAAAAAACAAAACAACACAAATAAACAACACAAACAAACAAAAAAAAATAAACAAATATATAAACAAACAGAAAAAGAAACAGATAAACAAATAAAATATTCAGAGGTGGGAAGAATGTAGTGCATATCGATGATGTGCGTGTAGTTCTATTATCTAAAGAGCGGCGCAACGAATGAAACAAATAAACAAACAAATAAAAAATAAATAAATAAATAAATAAATAAATAAAATAAATAAATAAATAAATAAATCGGAGATAGGCAGAGTGTAATACATTTCAATGATGCGGCTGCAGTGGTAAAGCCTAAGAGCGGCACCGCTTCGTTGATTTATATTTTCATACGTAG
>NW_013568679.1:0-216 GCF_000499745.2 Eimeria mitis | reverse complement strand
ATATATTACTACTTCTATATATATATATATATATATATATATAATATAATATATATATATATATATATATATATATAAACAAAAAGAAATATTTTACTTTGGTTTTATAACCAAAGATACAGGGGCCAGCTTGCTGCCTCTTCTGTCCTTTCTCTGAACTCCCCATTGCAACTAATACGTTGCTTGTCGTACTCTTAGCTACACACACATATATAT
>NW_013568678.1:575-754 GCF_000499745.2 Eimeria mitis | reverse complement strand
TGTGTGTGTTTCTTGGTGGGGTTGTTATGGTATCCTGTGTGTGTGTGTGTGTGTTTCTTGGTGGGGTTGTGTTGGGATCGTGTGTATGTGTGTGTGTGTTTCTTGGTGGGGTTGTGTTGGGATCGTGTGTGTGTGTGGGGGATCGATTGTCTCCGCTGTCTCCGTGTGGGGTGCTTGAC
>NW_013568678.1:0-501 GCF_000499745.2 Eimeria mitis | reverse complement strand
GCGCCACTTCTTCGTCTGCTGCGTAACCCAATAAACTCTCAAACTCACGGCTGCGGTGACCTGAGCAGCAACAGCAGCAGCAGCAGCAGCAGCAGCAGCAGCAGCAGCAGCAGCAGAAGCAGTAGCAGCAGTAGCAGCAGGAGCAGCAATACCAGCAGCAGCAGTAGCAGCAGCAGCAGCAGTAGCAGTAACAGCAGATGTAAATGCAGCTGGAGATATAGATGCTGTAGCAGCAGCAGCAGCAGCAGCAGCAGCAGCAGCAGATGTAGATGCAGCAGCAGATGTAGATGCAGCAGCAGATGTAGATGCAGCAGCAGATGTAGATGCAGCAGCAGCAGCAGCAGCAGTAGTAGCAGCACAGATGTAGCTATAGTAGATGCAGCAGTAGCTGCAGGTGCACTAGCAGCAGAGCTAATCAGTTATATGTGTGACTAGCTAGCTAGCTAGACTCACAGCTAGATAGAGAACTACCTATCTATTTATCTATCTATCTATATATCT
>NW_013568677.1:528-754 GCF_000499745.2 Eimeria mitis | reverse complement strand
GCCCACCCATCCCGAGCTCTCTCTCTCTTTCTCTGCCTTCTTTCTCTGCTGCAGCTGCTGCTGCTGCTGCTGCAGCTGCTGCAGCATTTCTTCTTTTTATTTTCTTTTTTTCTTTTTCTATTTTCCTTCTTTTTAGCTCTGGGCTTTGCTGCAGCAGCAACAGACTCCGGCCCTCCCCAGCGGCTTGCTGCTGCTGCTGCTGCTGCTGCTGCTGCAGCAACAGCAC
>NW_013568676.1:660-845 GCF_000499745.2 Eimeria mitis | reverse complement strand
CAGCAGCAGCAGCAGCAGCAGCAGCAGCAGCAGCAGCAGCAGGTACTGATACTTCTGCTGCAAGCTATGCAGCACAGAGATCCCCCTTGGCGAGGCCTGTGGCGGTGCTTCCACAGCGGGCCCCCTTTCGGCGAGATGAGGGTACGAGGAGGGTCTCCCCCGGGCCCTCAGGCGGGGTATCCCAC
>NW_013568676.1:0-560 GCF_000499745.2 Eimeria mitis | reverse complement strand
CAGCAGCAGCAGGTACTGATACTTCTGCTGCAAGCTATGCAGCACAGAGATCCCCCTTGGCGAGGCCTGTAGCTGTGCTTCCACAGCGGGCCCCCTTTCGACGAGATGAGGGTACGAGGAGGGTCTCCCCCGGGCCCTCAGGCGGGGTATCCCATAGGGGCCCCCCCCCCGGGGGGCCCCCAGGGGCCCCAGGGGGCCCCCCAGATGGGCCCCCAGGAGAGCTGGGTCGACTGCTGCCTGAGTTTCAGTATACAGAGAAGCCCTCGTTGCTGCGTCGGGCTTTGGTGATTTTAATCGTCGCCTGCGTTTCTCCTTCTCTTCTTAAGGAGGACCCTTTCCCTCCCCTGAAACAAATTGTATATAGACAGGCCTTATTAAATAGAGAATAATAAATAAATAAATAAAAAATAAATAAATAAATAAATAAATAAATAAAGAAAGAAAGAAAAAAGAAATATACACAAAGGTGAAATGAATGGTGTTATGATGGGCCAATACTACGCTGTTCTGTTCAAACTTATGCTGCGGTGTATATGCAGATATATATATATATATATATA
>NW_013568675.1:298-845 GCF_000499745.2 Eimeria mitis | reverse complement strand
GCCAAGCAGGAGACAACTTTGTCTAGCTAGCTAGATAGCTAGCTAGCTAGCTAGCTAGTTAGCTAGCTAGCTAGCTAGTCAGCTGGCTAGCTAGCTAGCTCGCTAGTTAGCTAGCTAGCTAGTTAGCTAGCTAGCTAGCTAGTCAGCTGGCTAGCTAGCTAGCTAGCTAGCTAGCTAGTCGCCCCCTGTGTGATTGTCTATTGATCTACATACTTATCTATCCACCTAACGATCTACCTATCTATCTAGCTAGCTAGCTATCTAGCTAGCTAGCTAGCTAGATAGATATGCATCCACTGTATGAGCACCTAGCTAGCTGGCTATCTACTAGCTCTGTCTAGCTAGCTAGCTAGCTAGCTGGCTAGCTATCCAGCTATCTATGTATCTACCTATCAAGCTAGCTAGCTTGATAGTTAACTAGCTAGCTTGTTCTCTAGCTAGCTAGCTAGCTAGCTAGCTGTCTAACTAGCTACCTATATATCTATCCAGCTAGCTAGCTAGCTAGCTAGCTAGCTAGCTAACTAGCTATCTAGCTAGCTAGCTAGCT
>NW_013568675.1:0-198 GCF_000499745.2 Eimeria mitis | reverse complement strand
CCAGCTATCTATCTATATACCTATCAAGCTAGCTAGCTTGATAGTTAACTAGCTAGCTAGCTAGCTAGCTAGCTAGCTATCTAGCTAGCTATCTAGCTAGCTATCTAGCTAGCTAGCTAGCTAGCTATCTAGCTAGCTAGCTGGAGTCGCTGGTTCACCTGAATACAGATTGCCTGTAGTTGGGTCCGTTTCTGTTGC
>NW_024015143.1:0-7849 GCF_000499745.2 Eimeria mitis | reverse complement strand
TGTGCGTGCAAAGGGATATCTTAGAATTGCCACTATTGACCGAGGGCTTGACGTTTGGATGCGTTGCTCACAGATTGCCCGATAAGGCCCATTTTAGAGCCGGCGGTAGTTGCAATCGGTGTGAAGAGAAGGCCAAAATGCGTGGCGACGTATATTTGTTCTACCGAGTATCACTTGCGACGAAACTGGGTGTGGCACTCTATGTATATGTAACGCGGAGACTGCCCGATTCACCTGTTAAATTCTGTTATCTGCAACTAGGCGTTGCCTCAACCGTGGAATATGTTGGACCTAGTTGGATAACTCATATTATTCGGGGTTTCGTTCGGTTTGCCAGTGACATTGTAAACTATGCCAGACGTGTTGCGATAAAATACCCCATGGTACGCCCTAAATTAGGGCATAGATGACAACGATGGCATTCTGGTCCGACGCAGACTTCCTTGATGATGGCTGTTTACTCATTATCCTGTTTTGGTTACTTGCGCCTCTTCACATAATGTTTTTTTTAGTGACAAGCGAGGTCGAGATCGTGATATATGCGATCGCGGGCGCTCCAGAAGGACAAATAGCNTTTTTTTAGTGACAAGCGAGGTCGAGATCGTGATATATGCGATCGCGGGCGCTCCAGAAGGACAAATAGCAATCGTGCAGAACAAACAAGCATTTGCTAAGCCAAGGGCGCCTCTTGATAGCTTACGCTCCTAAATGTGGCTTCTCACCTCAGGCATGACTTAAGCACCTTGATGGAGACTGGCAGTTGGGTAGGACGTTGTGTAAGCGTTAACCATCCATGCATATGCCCCTTAAAAAAGCTTGCAGGCTGCCATTAATGGGTCTCACACCACAGAGGGAACTCCCTTGAAATCCCAATCTCCTCCCCAAACGTCTGGACCGCAAACTTTTTGTTCATGCAATAGAACGCAACGTTCTACCGCATCGGCGTTTTAACGAGGACGGCTGAAGCAAAGCATTCCTTGTTCTTTTATTGCTGTGATGGGTGGGAGCATACGTTGTTCATGAATACCCACGTTGTTAATGGAGAGCCAATGCAGTAAGTGCGTTTTTTTTGCCCCTACAAGTGCACGCAATTCCACCTGAACAAAGCAGGTGGTTTTTTTTTACTCCCGCAAACGCCTCGCAGGAGTGCAGGACTAGCATGAAATCAGTCTTCGCATTGGCCGAGTGCTTCGCCATATAGTGCTTAGCAGGACTGCATTCGTTGGGGCCGAATGCTTTCAAGTTGACTTGACGGGTGAACATCCAACAATCACCTCGTACGCTCGAGCAGTTGGTTATTTATTAGGAGCAAGTGTTTCCAGAAGTACAGATCTCCCCCTCAACGCACACACTATCTTGCCTACTCCGGATTCCTGGTTATCTAGATTCTGTTTAGCGTTTTTGTATTTAGGGCGAAGGGTTCAGGATGTAGGGTTTTAGTGTCTAGCGTTTAGAACTAAGGTTTTTGAGTTAAGGGTTCGGGTTTTAGGGATATATTGTTCTAGGGTCCAGCGTAGAGGTTTTAAAGGCAGAGAATTTACCGAATGAATTGAGGTAGGAAAGATAGACAAAGATAACGTAAAAGACAAACAGTGACCGGAAAAGAGTGAAAACGAAAGGAGCCCAAGAACACCAGGTACCACTGTTTCTGCGCCTGCTTGAGTCTCTGTCTCTTCAATTNAAACGAAAGGAGCCCAAGAACACCAGGTACCACTGTTTCTGCGCCTGCTTGAGTCTCTGTCTCTTCAATTGCGGGAAAAGCATTCACAGCGGGAAAAGTCATTATGGAATTAATACACCGAAGCGGTTGGCGCAGCCTTTTTCCTTTATACGCTTCCTAAATTTAATCCATAAACTATAGAAGCAGAAAAAGGAGTAAGGAGGGGGCATCTTGCCCACTCAAACTTGTACCATATCCGCAATTGCCTTTGGCAATACTCAACGTACCTGTCTCTTGAGCTAGTTAGCCTGTGTGCTGTCAAGCCAGATTACGCTCAACTCCTCCGTCCTGCGCTGCTCTGTTCAAGCCTCCCCATTTGCTTCTCCTGAGCTGCCCAGGCCCAGCGCATCTTTGCCATGCAGCGCTTGGCACACGAGATGAGCAAACCCCGCTGCCCCTTGTGCGCATTTATCAGCGGCCACCCAGATTCACGGTCCTGACTCATTTTCCAAAAGCAATTCGCCTCTCCATCCAGGCGGCAACAGCATCTGCTGAGCGGCACTCACGCCGTGAGCCACGAAAGCTCCGTTGAATAGTTCTTCAGCGAAACGCCCAAAATAATGGCAGGGGTGCTGCAAATGCGTTTGAATCACGCAAACAATCCGACTCCTTTGGGTGCCTGTCTGCACTGAGAAATCTTAGGTGCGCCCCGTTCAACCCTGTGAACTGACGCAGTCTGCGTTTCCGAAGCTGCAGCCAACAGCGCTCTGCAATGAAGACGACGGCAGAGGTGGGAGGCTCTAGCCGCTGCCGTGCGGTCCCAACGCCGCATTGTGGGTTACATATCCCGCAGGCCTCTACGAAAAAATCAATGCAGGGAGTAAACGCGTCTCAGGGTTCAGCAACTTGGCATGGTTTGTCTATCGGTGGAAAGGAAAAATATCTGCCTGCCCTTCCCAAAAAAGCAGCCGGTCCAACTGACAGTAACAACGGAAAATGATCAGGATCTCCCGTCCGGCGTGGATCAGACCAAGTGCAATGAAGGAGGAATGTCTCGTCTGTTACGGACCGTCCAGACATGACGGGCGCGGTGATGCAGAGGCAGCGGAGGAGATCCGCTGCCTCCGTAGCGGAGGAGGTCTATGTTTCCGCAGCGTTGTATTTTCGTATTCAAAGTGCACCCGTAGAGCTACAGGTACTGCTGGCATCTTCTTTATCAGAGGGGGATGAAGAACACGACTAATTATATGAATAGGCAAGAGGGCCATTTCCCCGCAGAAAATCGAGACTATGGAAGCCTTCCTCTGTTTTATGGAGGGCTTGCGGGAAATTTTCGGCGACCTTTCCAAACTGGTTTAGGCGACCAACATTAGTAGTGTGACACTTGAACGTTGAGGGTTTGAATGTCACCCTCACATGTGAGCAAAGGAAGCTTCAATGAAGCTTCCTTTAGCGCAAGGTTTATCTCTGTAAAAACATATTAAGCACTGCATTTGTATTTGCCTGCAGGCAACCTGTCAAACAAATGCATTAAGTCCAGGCACACAATCCAATATTTTCCCCTCCCTCCAGAAAAAAGCTCACGTTCTTGTGTGCAAATGTTGCTTTGAGTGTGAGCTGGTTACTGGCGTCGTTTCTTTTGCTGCTGCGCATGTGGAACCTCCTCCCGCTGTACTGTATACTCCCTACAATCACGGCAGCAATGCCGTGCTCGTTGTGAAATGAATGAGGGTTGTATGATTTGTGAAAGTGTCTGTAAGTTCTTATTGATGTACTTTGAATATAACATTGGTGAAAGCATTAAGCAGTCCTTATGGAGTGACCATTGGTATGGTTATAGGAGAGGGTGGCTTGTGCCTTGGTGCAAAAGCTGTTGCACCAGGCTACGCCGTCTCCTCTCCCAGCCCCAAAGGCTGCAGTAGCTGCTCTACTCGGGTTGAGAGAGAAAAATTTTCAGAGAGAGAGAGAATAAACTGAGAGAACTTATTTCCTTAACCTTTGTTAGTTTGATATGTTTTGTTCAGTATGACAGATACTGCTTACCAGCTCGACTTACTCAGCTGTGGGGTTCCAGAGATGCGCCCCACAGTAGCCCTTCAGAGATACAACCTAGTAGTACGTAAAGCTTACTGCAAATATTTGTACAAAAGAGAAATACTCTAAGTTAACTTGACCAGATCTCAACAATTGTATGAGGAAACTGAGGGTTCTCCCCCACTTCTCATCAGCTTACAGGGCCTGCAGTACCTAGAGTGTTATGGAATCCCGTCACCCCATCGTTTGAGGGAACTTGGATACCTTCTACCCCTCACAATTGTGTTTTTCATCTGCGTTTTTGTTGTCGTTGGGGGCACAAGACGCAGAGCTGCTGGCAGGGACTAGTGCATCTACTGACGTGAGTGGCATCAGGTTCCGAGGGCCACATGAACCCTAAGGCCCTGAACTCCCCTTAGACTGGCGTTTCTGAAGGGAACTTTCTCACACCCGCTGTGCTGGTATCTTCAGGTTCTTCGCCTTTGCCTTTGCAGATATCGGTGTTGAACCCGTGTGGTATGTGCGGATGGTTCTAAGGACCTTGTGGTGTTGGGGTTGCGGCTGCGGCTGCTGTTGCCTCATGTGCTGGAGTTGCTGCTGCATGCTGCTGTTGCTACGGAGTGTGCTGCTGCTGTACTGCCCTGCATGTCACCTGACGTCGGTTTGTCTCATTGTGCTGCTGTTTGTCTGCTGCTGCTGAGGCTGTTGCAGCTGTTGCTGCAGTTGCTACCGCGTGTACGTGCTCTGATGCTGCAGCACAAGCCTGCTAAACAGCAGCCATACTGCGGTGGGGTTATTTCCGCCTTTTGGTTCATTAACAACAGGAGAAGGTTCATTTCAGCGCTTGTCAGCTGAAGCAACTCTCTTTTGCTGTCCTCCGTAAGCCGGAATGCCACCATTCTCAGCTGCTCCTGCTGCTGCTTCTGCGGCTACAAATGTTTTGCTGCTGCTTGAGCTGCTGCCCCCGTTGCTGTTGCTACGTCAGCTATTGCTCATATCGCTGCTGCTGTTGCTGCTTCCGCTGCTGGTTCTGCTACTTCTGCTACTGAATACGCTATTTACAAACTCTCAGACAGTTTAGTAATAGAATATCGACAGAAGCGCATAGCCGACCAGCCATGGCTCCCTACGGGCGAGCTATACAATNAGTCCGGGTGCTCCCTAGACAGTTCGGGCTTTTGTTTTACGGTATATTTTGTCGAAACTAATGTTGGCAGCCTTTTGTGTCCATATTTCCTTTGCAGCTATCGGTTGTGTTCTTTGGACCGACGGGTTATCTCCCAATGCAGTAATTGTTGTATGACTACTGTTGTTTATCTCAAAATATTAGTGTCCGCAGCTCTGCGTCTTGTATCCCCATCGACAACACAAACGTAGGCAAAAACCCATTTGTGCGTTCCAGTAGGGAACCGGGTTGCCTCACACATGAAGGCGCCTATGCTCAGTATCCTGCCAAGTGCGTTGGAGCTCCTGAGGACCGCGCTACTTGGAAGCACATAACCTTCGCGCTTGTCCTGCCCTTTTTAGAGTTTGGTGGCGGTGCCAAGCGCGGACGGCCAGGCGAGTTCGCTCGCCCTCTTCCGGGGCGCCACCTTCCCCGGCCTGAGAAACTCCCCTACAGAAAGCCAGGTTAAGCGGATTTTTGGGGTCTTAGGGGTAATAGGGCCCTCGGAACTTGATCCCACTCTTGTCGATAGATGCACCAGCAGATGCCCGCAGCTCTGCGTCTTGGGCCCCCAACTACAACACAAACGCAGACGAAAGACACAATTGTGAGACCTAGTAGGGATCCAAGTTCGGGTTGTGAATCCATAACAGTAGAGGCACTGCTTGCCCAGTAAGCTGATGATGTGTGGTGAGAGCCCTCGTCACATGGTAAGCCGAGGTTTGTTCAGGATAACAGAGAATATTTCACTTTAGCGTAATATTTGCAGTACGCATGACGTACTAGTAGGGTGTACCTCTGAATGACTACTGTGGGGCGCATCCATAGAACAACCACAGCTGAGTACAGCGCCCTGGAAGGCTTTAGTTAACTGAAACCCTCGAGTAAACTGCTACAGACGCTCAGACCTATCATCTGGTACAGCGACATAACAAAACTAAGAAAGCTTAAAGGAGGTTTGCTCTCTTGTTCTTTATCAGAATTGCTATGTTCTGCAACCCCACTAGAGCCGGCACTGCGGCCTTTGGGGCTGGGAGAGGAGACGGCGCAGTATGCTGCAACACCCTTTTGCACCGAGTCCCATGCCAGCCTCTCCTATACTCATACTAGTGTCCGTTTTTAAACAATACTTAGTAGATTCATCAATTCTTTTTGCTCAATGTACATCAATAAGCACTCACGGAAACTTCCACTGTTCATTCAACCCTCGGTCATACAGAACAAGCACAGCATTGTTGGCGTGATATTAGTGGGTATTTACTATGCCCGGCATCTTAGTTCTATATTTTCCTCTGCCTCCTCCCACTCCCGGGCTTTCCTTCTTCCGCAAGTGCCTGCGCTGTTCGCTTTCACACCGAGGGAGAATTTCGTAGTGCGTTATCACTACAATACACTAGTTATTTTAACTCCGTCAGATGGACGATTCCAATACGTGGTCAGTTAGGCAAATATTCTGTAGCGTGATGCGCCTGCAGATAGCACAAGAACATTCACTTGGCCTTGGTACGTTGCCTCCAAGTGAATACAAATATTCCGCAAGTGAGCATAGAGGTAAACCATGCAGGAAAGGAATCTCCAGTGAATCTTCCCTGTGTGCAAACGTGAGGCTGGATTGATCACCAGCNTCAGCGAGGTGTGCTGCACCTCCATTTAGGGTGCCTCCTGTAGTGCACAGGCACTACAATTGATCCCTTGTGTGGCCTCGAGACGCCTAGTATCATGAAAAGAATACATACTATAGAATATCTCAGGAATTAGGACACTTTTAGATAGAAAAGATGCATAACAGGATCAGAGTGCTCACCAGCCGGAACCGGCTTCGGGCTGTGTGTGAGGCTGATGCTCTGACTCTGGCACTGACCCTCAGCGAGGGTCAGAGACAGTTCTATTGTTCTGGGTTTTCTTCGTGAACAAATAATGTGAACTCCAATGTGTTTCGGTTTTTTATGGTGTTAAATAGTGGATTCAGAGGGAATCATGTGTTCAGGTGGTTAGATGCAGAGTGTGCATCTAGTCAGAATAGCCTAGGGATCATACGTAGTAACAGTGTAGGCCAGCTGTTCACTACACGCTATCTTGCCTTGAACAAGGGCAGAAGCGAGCTGCAATGTAGGTAGTAGGTAAAGACTTCCAGCAAGAGTCTCGCAAAAGAAGCCGACTTCCTTCCCTTGTCCTCAAGCCTCCTAGGCGTTGATTTCAGGTCCTGGGCTTTGCAGGAAGGAGGTAGTGTAATGCACCGGTGTCTCCTGGCACTATGGCCTGGACTCAAATATTGTCATAACTGTCACCAAGTCAACGAATCTAACAAAATTTAAGTCTAAGTCAAGTTCGTAAATCAGCGTTTCAACCGAAACTCTACAGAGAAATTGTTCTGGCCCCTCAGCCCAATCGGATCCGACCTTCCCCTAGCGATCCGCCCAGCGGGCCGCTAGATTCGCAGGGTACGGCCGACCCATGCTCCGCGGTACCTGTAATGACCTCCATACGTTCTCCTAACTTAGTTCCTAACGGACTGCGGGCTCTGACGCAATAGATTTCACGTTCCAAGAGATTTTGAGTCAAAATTTTAGTTCAAACAAAACAATTTCACAGTTTTTTCTGTTCCAAGAACTGCCCCCGTGCAGGCCCTAGTCCTTACGCTAGCAATCCCTCAACGGGCCGCTAGACGCGGCTCTAGACACGGGGTGCGGCCGACTCTAGCCACGTCGCGCTGGCCTCCATCTCTCCATAAGTCCGCTACTTTAGTAACACGTCTGCCCTACTTGTTTACTAGTCTAAATAAGTTCAGATTAATAGTTTCTATCGTACTTATTACTCTCTCAGTCCCTTTGTCTTCTAATTCATCTAACTATAGTAATAGCATTATCTTGTAGTTCGAGTGCACTACAGTACCGGCCTCTCTCTAAGAGACTGCGGCTATTGTAATGACCTCTGGGTGTTCGCTTAGCTTAACTCCAGACGAGTTTCGTGCTCAGTCGCGTTGGATCAAC
>NW_024015142.1:0-25124 GCF_000499745.2 Eimeria mitis | reverse complement strand
GCCGGGACCCTGCGTCACACGCCGTACTAGTAGATCGCATAACATCGAGAGAAGTACAAATACTCTGTAAGCTAGCGCAACATGAGAGGACACTCGCAGTCAATGCATTCACTGGGCAAGCAAATATTGTGTTTGTATTCTAAAAAGTAACGCACGCATTTTACCGCATGCAATAAAAACTGGACTTCTCTACAGTCGCAACATAGTGCAGGTCGTTCCGTCCTTTACCGTTTTCAGACCACCTCTGCGAGCGGAGTACGGCTTTACGACGGACGATTTAAGTCATTCATTTGCCAAACGTTTGGAAACATCTCCTTCACGATGGCTGGTGCTGTAGAGGTGATATGAAAACACCGCCGCGACGATCAGCATCCAGCGGGGATACACTGGCCAGCTAAACAGTGCCTTCGTTAAGGAACGGAGCAATTCAAATGCTAGTAGGAATCCACAGTCCCCGCGCTGTTGATCAAAGCAAGCATACACTTCTCACGGGTATGCAGTTGAGCAGATTTTGCACTGCCGGTCAATCCTTTACTATTGGCAACTTTCTACTAGACTGCACATGAAAACAGTGTTCCGTATCGCGTTCCCTGCTGACAGTTAGGGAAAGGTTTTGCGAGCGCCCAGCCGTGGGGCGGTTAGCTCGGAAGAATATCAGGGGCAAGCGCAAATGTTGTGCGTACTTTGCGTACAACACGCCTTAAAACGAATCTCGTCAAAGTGGAAGTGGTAGCAATCGCCGAGGGTTCCGCTGGTTTCCTTCTGTGCACACTCCATCCGTACGTACACAATTCGTGTTGTCCCTGCCGTTGACCGTGGGTCTCCATTCGTTATTGCTCATGGCTATTACACCACGCATATGACTGCGCATACTCCGCTCCACCAACTCACTGTGATCTTTTGTAGTATCAAGCTCTGTCTCAGTGTCAGGCTCTGTCTCGCAAACGCACTTCGCAGAGTCAAATACCACAGCCCAGCGAGTATCGCAGAAGAGCACCGTGCAGCGAAACGAGCTTCTAACTCATTCACACAACAACTTCATAAATCTAGACTGATGAAGATACATATTCATTCCTGAAAACAGACGTCCTGAAGAAAAGCCGTACCCATGACAACGCCAAACATATGGGTTCACCTCAAAGAACATACTTTCTAGGCAATGGAGAGCGAGCCCAGAACGCCAGAGAAGGCCTCGCCGCACCGCAGCGGTAGATGCGACCACGCAAACTACATGGTCCATGGATCCACGACGCGTACGCAGACGGGTCCCTTACCGCTTCGTCAACAACTGCGTAAACCCATACCCGCAGACGAAGCTGGCGTGATCCAGAGTAAGTGAACCAAGCGCAAGCTTAAAACCAACGCCAGGACGGAGCAGCTGGCTGCATGGCGCGCGCTTGTTAAATCGCTTTTTGTTGTAACACCAATGCTGATCAAGAGTGATCAAGACACACTGGAAGCATAGAGTGTGGGCCGGTCGAGGGCTGACTCCCTTTTTCCCTCTACGTTCTGCGTTGGAGCGGTATTGGCTCTTTTCACCGGGATGTCGAGGCGAAAGGAAAGCCAGTGACGCGTTCTGTGGTTGCATCCAACCCAAGCACAAAACAGCTTAGCTAACCACGCCAAACCAGAAGCAGCCGCCACCATTACGATCTCCCTCTCCTAATACTTTACCCAATAGCCATACAATGAGCTTCCCGTTACGCGTTTCATTGTGCAAGCCTGTCTAGTATGCATCTACCCGATGCATAAACACGGGTTGGCTAATTTTGCCGACCCAGCAACGCTCGCTTCGCCCAGTAGATATACACGCGGCTACGCGCTTCGCGTTCTTGCGCAAGCGACATGAGTATTTACGCAATAAGTGTTAACTGGAACATTGAGTGCGCTATGCCATTCTCCATCCTCTTCATCCGCAGAATAACTACCATCGTACAAACCTGAGATTGACGGTAATCCTACCTAACGTTTGACACAAATCGCCGCGTAACCGGTACTGCTTACAGCCGCGTATTGCGCTGCACATACAGTACCTCCCGCATTTAGTAAGATGGTTTGTATCGTCAGATTCTGCCTCCGCAAGTGCACTCCACAAATATGCACCCACGCACAAGCACGTCGATTTCCCCTGTCATACCGATTAAAACGTAACAGTAACCACAACCGCATCACGAAGATGAATTTCCTCCACATGCTTCAAGCTTGGAAAAAGCTGTTCGAGGTGCTGGAAGCGTCGCATCTCCGCAACTCTGGCTCTGTATTCTATGCATAATTTATGGCCAAACAGTACGCGAAGTAACACCACAGGCATTCACCTCGTGGCCGCATAGTCAAGCACACAAACTGCAGGACCACGATACTCACACGTGCATATCCCGAACCTTTTCGCAAAAAAACTGCATAAGAGTGTATTTGCAGATGCATCTGAGTGTAACTCGGGCAGGCAAACCCAGGTCAGGCTTAATACCAACTGCAAAACGAAGGAGCTGTCAGCACGGGGTGCCCTTGTCAAGCGCTCCTCGCTGGAGGAAACATCACAGTGAAAGAGGTTCAAGGCGTGCAGTAAACACTGCAAGTGTGTTAAGACGGTCGAATGCCCGTTTGCCCCTGCCTACTACGGTGGAGCGATATGCACACTTTGCCATGCTATGCCTAGCTTGGACAAGAATCAGTTACACGTCCACAAACTGCTCCTGCTGAAACCACACAGCTGTTTCACTAATATGACAAAATCATAAACATCCTCTTGTACGACTAGCTCCCCCTTTTTCTTGTGCCGCCTAATAGCTACTCCACTTGCCACCGGAGCCGCCTTGTTTTGCACAAGCGCCATGCGCACGTACAGAAATCGTGCTTCCCGGACCTTTGGAGGAAGCGCGCCGGCCGTTCTCTCCGCTAACCGCAGAACACAGGCCATCACGTGCGACCAGGGTGGATACACCTGCACTCTACTGAAAATTTGACAAGAGTCACCGGGTAATCACTGCAGCTTCCTAAGACGAACTGCGTTGTACGCATGCTGCCTAATCCACGCACGCATCGTTTGCAGTGTCGCAGGCTGTCGCGTAAACGCATATCACAGCACCCAAACACACCGTCCCAGTGGCTAACAAAGAGGAGCACAGCTGGTGCAAACGAGCTGCCACTTTTCCTCTAACTTCAACATTACATATCGGCATGCAGCACATATTCATCAACCCCGGCCATCATATGGAATAGAAAGTGACAGTATCCATAACCGTGTAGAGAAATGAGTTTGCTGTTAGGTGCATAGTTCCTGGGCAGAGCAGGATGCGGCTGGAGACCCACAAAGGGTTACACTACACTGGAGCAGAATACGGATGAGCACAAACTGTATAGTGCCGCGATACTAACACACGCTGTTCCCCGGCATTTCTGCCAAATACCGCGTAGACGCCTATCGGTAAACGCATCTAATTCTAACCGGGCGAATGGAACACTGCAAAACGATCTAAGTGGCTGCATGGGCGTGCTTGCCGAATCCGTAATTGGTGAAAAACAAAGTAGAACTGAAAAGGTTGGAGACGTGCAGCGACCATCACGTGGGTGCTAATCGAGGACACTCACCCGCATTGCATCTGCCTACTATGTTGGCGTCCTGTTAGTGCTTTACTGTGGCATGTCGGGTGCAAACAAAAACCAGCGGCGCATCCATAAATTTCGTCTACTCCAACCACAAAGCACCCTGGATAATCTGAGCAAAACAGGAACGCCAGCAGTCGTTGTGGGTTTCGCCTCTCTTTGTGTTACTAAAATGTTGCACAATGAGTTACCGTTTTTGCTTTAGTTTTGACTTCTCCCATGGGCGCTTCCACAATTTGTGTTGGCCGCGCATTCTGTCGCAATTCTGCAGTTCACGACTCTCATCTTCAAGCAGAACAATGACCATTCTGCAAAATCGGGACTACCGTCGATTCTAATGAACTTTGGACACAAACCGCTCTGTAGTTGCGGCTACCTCCTACCACGCATTGCACTGCATCTCCACGACCTTACCTGTTCAATGAGGTCGTTTGCAAAGTCAGAGCCGGACTCGCAACCGCCTATTGCAGCGCTACATCCACTCGCCTTCAGTAGATACCAAAGTCCGTTCAGTTGAAAAAAAGACCTGTTGCTCTCACTGCCCACCTCGAAAAGTGTGTGTGCATGCACTTATATACTCATGCCCTCTCTCATACTATCTGAGACGTAAAATCACCCAAAAGTGCGCGGCGCAAGTGCTTTCACGTCCAAGGGCATGCGTGTGCTGGACAAACGAGAGCGCGATCGTAACGCCAGGGACTGCTGCATATCACCGTGCCTGTGGATGTGCTCAGCAAGAATGCATACCCCACGACGAGCAAACAGGCAGGCCCGCTACTTCTCCGAGAGAAACTAACATCGGAAGGCGGAGTTGATTCCAATAAGGGCAGGCGAGCCAAAGGCAAGCATAAAGCTAACGGCAAGACGCTGCAACTGGCTGCATTCACTTTTTTTGCCGGAAGGCACAGGAGAACTGGATAGGTTCAAACGTGCACTAGCCCTTACTTGCGTGCTAACGGGGGGCCCCCTCCCTCGTTGCGTCTGCCTACTATGTTGGAAAACAGTGTGCGCTTCCTTGTGGCATGCCAGACATGAACGAAATCAGCGGCCCATTCATCGATTCCTTCTACTCCAACCACAAACAACCCTGAATAATATAGGCGACACATAAACACCACCATGCGCCAGAAGGTTAGCATCTTTTTATGTTGCTAAACGGTTGCACAACAAGGTACGAACTGCTCCTTATTTCGGGCAGGCGCCATCAGTATTCACAAAATTGGTGTTCTTTGCCACTTCGGTGGCGTTCCACTCTTCCAAGTATTACTATGCACAACCGTAACTGGTGTCAATGCTAACAGTCTTTGACATAAACCACTGCATAGTTGAGGCGGCCTCCTACCACGCATTGTGTTGCACTTTACTGACGCAGGCACTCACGTTACCGGTTGTAGTGTCCGACTGTGTCTTGCAAACGAATAAATGCGTGCCACAGCAGACCGCAAATGTAGGCACAAAATAATTCACGACCATAGCAGCCACAAATATACAGTCATGCAAATGCGCATCTGTCCTTGCAGCCAAAAGGCCTGATACGTAGGAGTTTCTAAACCCTTGCCGCGCAAATGAGTTTGTTTTAAAGTGCATACTTCCTGGGCAAAGCAGGGCGTGACTACGGCAAAAAAACACGGTTCCACCACAGACTGAGCATAGAAACGCACAAAATGAATGCATAGCCCGCCGATGCCCGCACATGCAGGTCCCCAGGCGTTCTACCCAATACTAGATGTGCGCATATAAGCAGTTGCACCTAATTTCAATCCGGGCAAACGAACGAAGCAAACATGCAATACTAACTGCAAAACGACGCACCTGGCTGCATGAGGCCTCTTGGTCGAGTCATTCCTTCTTTGAAGCGCAGTGGGAACCTATGTTGTTCAACACTTTGAGGAAGTGTCACAAGCGTGCAGAATGCGGGTCTTCTCCCCTTTTGCATCTGAATACTATGTGCGCTGGCGAAATCGTTGCCGCTCGATGCCGCATTGGAAAGGCAATCTGTTAGAAAATGTACTAGCTGCGCCTACTCGAAGCATTACAACGACTGAAATAATCTCGTACAAACAGAAATTCCCGCTTGCTGCAAGTACTGCATTTTCCTTTATGTTGCCTGAATGTTACACACTGAGATTCCGTCTCTGCGTTTCTGCAGTGTACGTGCAATGCATATTTACACAAATCGCCTCTGTCATGCTGTCGGGTGTGGCCTGACCGTTGCTTTTCCTGTTCTCCGCAACATTATCAGTCACCGGCGTCAATATTACTGGACGTTTAACACAAATCTCACATAGATGCTGCTGCCTCTCGCACCCCTCTGCTGCAAATCTAATAAATCGCTAGATTAGTGAGGTCGTCTGTACTGGGATTTTCCGTCTCGCACAAGCATGTCCCTGCGGCGAAACAGCAGATACAATAGAGACCAATGACGACAATTCATTAAGCGCAACGGACTAGTATTTCCACCGGCGTTGCAACACCTGAATACATGGAGGAATACTTCCATGTTCGACCTCAAAAGTACCAGTAATCGCAGCAGCGCCACAAAAAATGTTTGCTTCCAAAGGCATACTTCCTGGGCAGAAGCAGCGGGCGACAGTAAAATCAGAGAAAGCTCGGCCACACTGCCGACGTCAGCGCGCCTACGTTGAGTGCGTATCCCGACACTCTCACACATACAGATCCCTCAGCTCTCCATCCAATTTTGTACACTCTTATCGGCAAACCAAGGTAGTTTCAATTCTATGAAACGGATGTAGCGCAACCTTAGTGCTAGCTGCTGGCCAGTGCTTCTGGGTGCATGGGCGGTATCCCAACAAGACGCGATTTGTGGAATCGCGTCTTGTTGGAAAACCAACGGAAATCGAGCAAATTCAAGGCGCAAAGGAACCGCCGTACGCATGTCGTCCGATGTTACCCTTATGCCCCTTGTTGAGTGTATTGGAGTGCCGTGAACATTTTGGTGTGAGATGTCGAGATCCAACGAAAATAACTGACGCATGCACAAATTGCATATAATCGAATGAGGCAACACCCTTAATATTTCCGCCAAGCCATAAATATCATCCAGCGCTAGGGGCTCTGGTTCATGGTACCTAACGGCGACACTTTGTCCTGGAGGGTCTGCGTTCTTCTGTGCAAGCGCCATACAAATATGCAAATACTGTCTTGGCTGCGCTGTGGAATGCGGGTCGCGCCTCGTTTGCAGAGCGTCTACAACCATACATGACCTGAATTGCCCCAATATTACTGAGCGTTCGACGCAAAACACCGCATAGTCGTTGCTACCTACTACCACGTACTGCGCTGCACAGATGCTGCTTCACCAGATCACTGAGGTCATTTGTAATGTCAAAGTGTGGCTGACCGACGCATATTGCAGATTACGAAAGCCTAGCCGCATTAGGTACCAGAAGAGAGCGCGGTCAAAACAAAGCGAGCTCCCACCTCCTTCCGCATTGCAGCTTCATACGTGCGCATGCATTCAAGTACATGCCTGTGCCTCCCATCAGGTGACCTGATACACACCAGTGAACATAACCACACCGAGCAAATGAGTTTGGTCGACGCGGTTATGAGGCGGTTAGGACATACTTCCTGAGCAAGGCAACTCGCAAACGCAACACTCAAAACGATTCGTCACACCACGAGCTTAGACACCTGCACACACACTCTTACCGGCACAGTGCTCACACATTGAGGCTCCCTAACTCTTCGCAAAGACTGCAGATACTCCTATGTGAGGAACGTCGTTGAGTTCGTCTCGGTGAAACGAGATAAAACCAAACGGACGCTCAATACGTGTTCTTGGACGGTGCAGCTGGGTGTGTGGTGAGTACGTGTCGAATCGTCCAGTGTTGGAAAACTAACGAATATCAAAAACATTCAAGGGATTGAGGAAACATCATATGCGTGCAGACCATGGTCCTGTTCCCCGTGTGGCTCTGCTGAGTGTGTTAGATTGGTGTAAGTACTTCACCAAGTGTTCTTTTTGCAAAATTCTCTAAAGAGCATATTTCATAGAAAGCCAAAACACGTCATGCATGATTGGCGACTAGTCACGCATTAGGAACCATCCAGGAATTTTTGTGCATTCTCAGATATTTCTGACTACCAGTCAGTGGCCCTACCGTTGAACAACATCGGCAAAAATTAAGGAATGATAAAATTATTATCGCTGGTTTTCTTTGGGTCTCGACAACGCCAACGAAAAGCAGTGACAGATCCAAAATTGCAAATTGCGCCGATTCTGAATACGAAAGTGCTTGAATGATCGTGCTACGCCAGGAATACCCACATGCGATACGGTTTCCGGTTTTGTCTGTACTGCACAACAGCTACATCATGAGATAATGGTCGCTCCACGTTCTTTCCTGTACGTGCCAGGAATATCCATCCGCCCCTCTCTAATCCTATTATCCGCAGAACAATTGCCATTATATGCAAGCGAGCTGGTTGCCAACACCACTAAATAGTTAGCACTAATCGCCCCATATTGGCTACTGCCTCATATTACGTACTGCGCTACAAACGCAGTGCTACAAATAACAGATGTGGTTTTTAATGCCAAACTCTGTCTGCATGTCTTTAAAAAAGACGTGCACAGTAAACGTGCTCCCCCTTCTCCTCACACTGCATATAAGTCTGCAAACAGGTACAGATATATTTATGACTCCTCCCATACAAGCTGGAGCGTAACGGTGCCATGCCCATGGCGAGACCATGAACCTGATTCGGCTGCTTTAGACGCTTTGCAAAAACAGCTTTGGTTGCTTAAAGGTTTGCATCATTGAAGCTCTGGTTCTTTATTATGCGCTTACGGCCTGCTAATCGTAACGCGCGGGGAGTTTTCGCCACATCGTTTGCGTAGATCGGAGCAAACCAACTGCATGCAGGCCCCCTCGCCGTCTCCAAGATACTGTGCATTCGCCTATCCGCTGACCAACTAAAAAATTACCCAGAGCGGGCAAAACAAGCGCAACCTTGCTGAAACCTGCAAGGCGTTTCTACTCGCTGCATTGGGTATCCTTGTCCAGTTGCTTCCCCTGGAAAGAGCAAGATAATGCCAACAGTGCACGGAAGAGACCACTTGTATGCAGATAGAAGGCTGCCTTCCGCTTGCCACTCCATGCTGCATCGGAATCCTATGAACAATTCGTTGTGAGATGGCAAACGCGACAAACATCTGTGACACAGGTACCGACTCCGAAAATAAAACTGCTCCAGTCCACACCAGATCGACGCGCATGGGTTGCGGGATGCGCTTCTTTTTCACTACCCAACAGCGGCATTAACAGCTGCGTGTTCCACATTCTCCGAGGCAAGAACGTAATGTGCATGTTCACAGTTGTATTGACCTTGGCGTCTGCGCTGCGCTGCTGATATACTCATCCCCGACAGAACAACTAGCATCATACATGGGCGGGATGCCTTCAATGCTACTCAGAACCAGAACCACGTAGTTGCTACTGCCTGTGCCCACTATTTGGGGTGCAGATTCACTACGTCGCCCGTTCACTGAGATCGTTCGTAATGTTGTGCGACGCCGTACAAAACCAAATCCGATCGCCGAACTACCCTGCATGGATAGATATCGACGTCAATAGCTGCCCAGACAAAACAAGGTTCCACTTTATTTTACACTGGAGCTCCAAACAATTACGCGCATGTGTGCATCAATTCATGCTCCCCTTCCTCAAAGCTGGGATGCGTCTGTACCTGTATTCGCGATACTCAAGCGAGTTTGCTGCTAAGTGAATACTTTCTGGGCAAAGCAGGGATGAATCACAACGCCTGTGAAGCATGCGCTGTGCCGAACCCGTAGAGGCGCTAACGCCAGCTGCATATTCCCACTACCCTCAGAGGTGCAGGTACCCGGGCTCTCCGCCAAGTGTTGCGCATTCGTCTCTAAGGAGGCCATGCGGGCGTCCACTACGACACGCACGGCAAAGGCAAGCAAAAACATCATTCAAAAATCATACACCTGGTTGAATAGAGAGCTCCTGTTGACTCGGGGCTAATTGGGAAAACGAGAATCGAAACGTTTAAAGACTTAGGGGGAACCACTCAAACGTGCAAACCGACGAGATATTGAGATGGTGATAATAAGTTACAAACTACAGTAGCACCCCAGAAGCTCATGAACGATAAAATTTTAGGACTTATTATGGAATTAATAATAATAAGTTCCAAAGTATTGTCATTAATGGGTTTCTGGGGTGCTACTCTAACTGCTTCCTGCGTGCATCGTGATTCTGCATCGAGATGCTATCTGGACGCTGGGCCATGCAAAGGTGAACTCGAGCGAAGTTCTACGGCACATTCGTGAATTACGTTTATTCCGAACAAAATGTAACTTAGCAACTCTTGTTGAACCGGATGCTCTGCATGAAGTACAATTTCCGCTTGCTTTAGCGTTGTTTAGGAGTTATACTATAACCCACACAATGACCGACGGTCCGGCCTTCTTTCGCACAGGCGCGATGAACACAATTCGTGGTGGCCACGTATTTCGCCAGGAGAAACACAGTGATACATAATCCGGCTGGCTTTCAATAGTAGTAAGTGCGTGGCAGCATACTGTGCTGCACATATACTGCCTGCTCAATTCACTCAGGCCTCTATAATTTCACACTTTGTCGCGCAGATTCATATACCAAATCCGAAAAAGCATTACTAACGTGGAATGAGTTCCCAGTTCTTCCTCCACTTCAACTTCATGAATATGCACGCATATGCACATACATAACTAGCTGCTCTCGTACAATCTGGAACGTAAAAACGCTGCTTCGAGCGTACCCTTTTGCTTGGTGTGCTACAGAGTTGCTACGAACTGTTGTTAGCTGCACGCTTTCCACTTCCGCGCCTATGGTTCCCTATGATTTGCGCACCTTCTGGGTAAAATGTACAAGATTCCACTGTCGGAGACGGATTCGCCAGACCGCTACCGTAGGGAGACGCACGCGAAGTGTACCGCAGGATGCTCCTCCGCGTAAGCCGGCTAGCTCTTCGTCAAACACTATGCAGGTTCCTCTCTGCAGATGGAGGTTACTTCAACCATAGCAGAGCCAACCATGATTTTGTCTGATACCAAGTGGAAATGTATGCAGATAGCTATTGGTCAATCACCAATAAGTGATCTCCACGAAGGAGGCACGTGGAATCACTGTTTGGTGATAAACGAACAGCAATCGAGGCCGCTTAAGACATAAGGGAAGCATCATGTGCGTGCGAATCGCGGACGTGCTACCTGCTGGCTGCTGCCTATTCCTTACTCTGTAGCAGCGCTTTCAACACTTTAGCGGGTGATGCTTAGCGCATGTAGACTAGGTGGCGCATGCATTAACCGCACCAACTCCGTCCCCTGTCAGCCCATCTGCAGCTCCAAGGGACGCCCAACTGCGCAGTGAGTTCTGTTTTCCTTTGTGTTGTACAGTAGCTACAGAATGAGCTGCTTGTTTCCACGCGCAGGTGGCTTTCACAGAATTGATATGGCAGCGTCAGCGGTATGTGCCATCCTTTCGCTGACCCAATTCTTCTCACAACTAGTATCATCATAGATCACCGGACTGGGCAAGCATTCTATCAAACGCTTGACAGAAATAACCGCGTAGTCGCTGCTCTCCCCCGTCGCGCTTTGCACTGCACATTTACTATCTGGCGAGCTCACTTTGATCGTTTGTAGTGTGGGACTCTGCCTCGCAAACGCATATCGCATCGCCGACGCACTCCGCCCCTGTATATACTGAAGAAGAGCACGCTGCAACATGTACAGCTTCAAGCATGCACTCATGTCTGCTACCAAGAAAGTTTCGGACGTGATGGTACCCGTAAACGAGCGCCAACCCAACGACATTGCTTTCGAGTGCACACTTCCTGGAGAACGCAGCACGCAATCACCATGCTACAGAAGGTTACACCGCACCGTAATCCTATATGCGCGCACACAAACGGCATAATCAAACAACGCAAACGAATGCCGGTCCGTTAGCTCTCCGCCAAATACATAGTGACCTGCTCTTGGCTTGGAGCAGAAGAAGCCTACTTCATTCAGGGCGATTGACCCAAACGCCAGCTTAGCAGCAACTGGAAAAAGACGCAGCTAGCTGCACCGGTCTTCATTTTCGAATCGGTTTGTGTGCCGATTCGAAAATGAAGGCCGGTGCAGCTAGCTGCGTCTTTTTCCATTTGATGCTAAGCTGGCGTTTGGGTACCCATGACAATACTGTTGGCGAAATGCTACAGCCCTCAAGGACGCGCAGACTGACCCCCGGTTCCGGCTGCAGTGGTTGGATACAGGGCTGTGACAAGGCGAGACAGAATGAACGCCAGCGGTACACTTTTAAACTGCACCTACTTCACGCGCGAAGCAGCATGACTAATCTCACCAGGCGAGAAATACTCGCCTCCTCTTACAATTATAGTTGTCTTTTGTGTTAGCTACGGGCAATGCGTCCTTTTGTGCAAGCGCCGTGACTGTTTACAGAATTCGTGTTGGGTGCAGCATCGGCTGTGGCCCCACACCCTGAGCCCTAAACTATAAAGGAACTATTGTCATAAACAATCGGGGGTGCTGCCATATTACTAGACAGTCGACACAGAATACCGTGTAGTCGTTGCTGGCTAATCCGCATTACGCCCTGTGCCTACATCCGCTTACCAATTCAGTGAGATCATTTGTAGTGAAAGACTGTGTCTCGCAGCAACTCAACCCTCCTCCCTCCAGTAGGTACCAAAGGAGGGCATGTTAAAGCAAAACGTGCTCTCCCTTCTCATAATACACCGCATAAATCAACTCGCGGGTGCATATTATTCCATGCCTGGCATCAGAAAACGTGGAAGGTAATGGTATCATAACACCGCCAACAAAATGACTTTGCTCTTGAGTGCATACCTCCTGGACAATGCAACGCGCAGTCAAAACGTAATCCTAAACCTCACGCCACAAAGTGTATAACAACAGAATGCGCACATGTTTGTCCCCAGCTTTCCATCAAATACTCCTGTTACTCCTATAGGCGGGAGGTGCTCATTGCAGCTAGAGCACCTGAATAAGCTCAGGCTTAATATCCAGTGCAAAACGATGTACCTGTCTGTGTGCGGCGTTGATGTGGATTCGCGTCTTGTCGGGAAACCAACGGAAATTGATGTTCAACATATATCGGAAACGTTGCGAGCATCCAGACTAAACTCCTGCATCCCGCTTGCCTCTGCATACCATGCTGGTGTAGGATAAACACATCCCTGTGTGGTGTCGATGCCCAACAAAAATCATTGCAACATTTATAAACTGCACCTACGCCTAACTGAAAACAACTAATGTCACCGAAGCAGAACCGTCCCCCTGCACTGCGGGCTCCGCTGTCCTCACGGTTACTCAACAGATACGCAGTGAGCTGCAGGTTTCGAGCAATTCCGTTCGCCCCATGTTTAGTTACGTAATTTGTTTTAACCGCCCCGTGGCGAGCTGGTGTTCGCTCTATCCGCTCTCTGAGTAACACATATTGTCATTCATTAAGGGTTGGGCGTTAATACTCTTAAATGTTTGGCATCAACAATGAAGCAATCGTTTCTGCTTCCTACTACGTAATGCGCTGCGCACGCGCTTCCTCACCAATAAACGATGGTCGTTTACAGTCTCAGACTCTATCCTGCAAGCGCCTATTGCATCGCCAAAATACTCCACCCCAATAGCTAACAAAGTAGAGCACATCCAACTCCAAACGAGTTCCCACTTCGTCTCATACTGCCACTTAATTCACCTGCTTGCATGCAGATATGCATCCATGCCTCCTTCCATACGAGCTGAAAGGCAACAGTACCCATGACCGCTAAGTACTTCATTCGTTTTGCAAGTTATGCGAGTTCCTGACCGGCTCAAACGGCTGCAGCTCTGGCCCCTTTTTACGTGCGCACTTTCTGATCGAGCGGAAGCGACTTCCACGCCAAAGACCTTTGTCGCACCGCGGCCGTAGACGAACTCGCGCTGCGTGCCTCCACGATGATCACATATGCAGGCCTCAGGCGGTGGCCTCACATCCACTGCAGGACAAAGCAGCTGGCTCGATACTGCCCTTCTCGGAACGTTTCTTCTAGGAGGACCAAAAGATTTGAGCCTGTTCAGGGAGTGCGAGAAACATCACCCGCCGGCAGGACCTGCTGCCACTTGCCTCTGCCGATTCTGGATGGCCAGCGCGAACAAGAAGCAGTCGCACATGCAAAAATTGCACGTAGTCCAATGAGGTAACGTCCTAAATATTTTTGTCATGCCAAATATTCCCTTCAGGGATAGCCAGTCCGCCTTTCCTTTTTTTTGTGGTATGCAACAGTGACATTGTGACCTGGCGGGTCCGCGTTCTTCTGTGCAAGCGCCATTCAAATATACAAAGGCCGTCTTGGTCGCACTGTTGACCGCGGCCTGCGCTCCGTTTGCAGAGCACATACCCGCATACAAATACCGCTGTTATTTGCCACAACGGAGCCATCAAGGCTACTGAGCGTTCGATGCATAAGGCCGCATACTCGTTGCTAACTCTTACCACGTACTGCGGTGCACAGATACTGCCTCACGGTATCTGTGCAGCGCAGTACGTGGTAGGATCACTGAGAGCGTTTGTAATGTCAAACTGTGGTTTGCAGACGCAGATCGCAGAGCACAAGCACGGAGTTCCATGAAACCAACGAAGAGTGCGGTCAAAACAAAGCGAGCTCCGACTGCCTTCCGCATTGTTGTTTTTCATAAATGCGCACGTATTCAAGTGTGCGCCCATGCCGTCCATCAGGTTGCCTCATACACACCACTAAAAAAAAAAACTGCGCCGACAAAATGAGTTTGCGCCTAAGGACATACTTTCTGAGCAAGACAAGTCGCAAGGGCAACACCTGAAAACAGTCGCCACCCTGCTTTCGTAGCCGCGCGCACACAAACTGCAGATCAAATGATCGCATTGACAGTTTCGCTAGCTCTCCATCAAATGCTGCGTTCATTCCTACCTGTCATGGCAACAAACCAAACGTCAGCGAGCAGGCCGATGGCCTTCTTCCCGCGTTCCTGTGCGTATTATGTTGGAATGCTACGACTGTTCATCCTACGGTGGCGGGGTGGACCCTATACTTGGTGAAACGTATTTCACCAAACTTGAAAAACCCGTCTTCCATACGGGCTCCACTTGTTCTTGTTAGCCAGCGGCCACACATGGATATACGGCTTCCGCGTTTTCGTCATGTAACGACATGAGAAAATCGCATTGGGCACGTCGGTGGTTGCCAGCCCTTCTCTGTTCCTGTCAACCACAGAACAACTACCATTACGCATTATCAGGCTTGCCATAAATACTACGAATTTGACACGAATCGCCGGATTTTCGCTGGCGCCTCTGCTTTGCGAGTATGCTGCGTCGCCAACGCACGAAGATCGTTTGAATTGTGAGGTTGTCGCACGCACGCATGGTGCATCGCAGAAGTACCCCGTTTCACTAGATACCAAACAAGCGCACAGCTAAGGCATGACGAAGTTTCGCGTTGTTTCACTGTGAAGGTCAAAACATCTGCGCGCATGCACAGAAACATGCAATTTTACCCGTAAACACGACAAATATATCTTGCTGTTAAGCGCATACTTCCTGGTCAAAGCAGCGTGCGGTCGTAACGCCACCGGAGGCCTCGCCACAGCGGCCGTATGCGCGCACACAAACTGAAATATCAAACCACGCTCCCACATGCACCGCCCCGCCCAAGGTTTCCGCCAAATGCTGCGTATACTATCATCATAGAGAGCTTTTTTGAACCAGGGCAGGCAAACCAGACTCAAGCTTAAGATACAGTAAACTGCAAAAGGATGCACTCGTCTGGGTGGGGGGAGCTTATGGAATCGCACTTTGTTGGAATACCAAGGAGAGTCGAAAATGCTCAAGACGTGTCGGGAGCCCCACGTGCGTGCGGAGCTAATGCCTGCTACCCAATTGCTTCTGA
Organism: Eimeria mitis; assembly: GCF_000499745.2. NCBI lineage: Eukaryota > Apicomplexa > Conoidasida > Eucoccidiorida > Eimeriidae > Eimeria > Eimeria mitis. Next base: position 9,557 of record NW_024015142.1, on the reverse strand, counting down.
CAACTATGTTTCAGCGCTATAGACAGTTTGCCATGCGACAACAATCGAGAACACAAATATGTGACACACTCATAAATTGCGCTTACTCTGGAAAGAGGAAATCCTAAAAGCTGTCGCGACATCGGAAACACCAGCCTACACGACTTCTTACTTCCGCCTTCGCTCGTACTAACCGAGAACTATAAGTACCTACAAAATCAGTGTTCACTGAGCGGTCGGCGAGAGCCCGCACTTCGCTGTTCCCTTCATTCGAAGAAAAAATACCTTCATCTACAGCGGGGCTGTTGCTCTATACTACTCGCTTTCGCCTCCCACCACAAATTTCGTCGTACAGATCCTGCTTCACCAATTAACTGAGAACGTGAGTAATTTCGGACTGTGTCTCGCGAAAGCAGTTTGCAGCGCCACGGCTAGTGCAAAACAAATTCCTAATTTGACGCTCGAAGTCGATAAATCTGCACACATGCAAGTAAGCATCAATGCATGCTACCGCAGAAGCTGAAACGCAGCAGTACCCATAACCATGCCGAACAAATGGATTCTCTGTTTACTGCCTACTGACTGGAAAACGGAGCGCAGGATCCTTACGCGGGAAACAGTCGCCACGCCGTGGTAGACAAACTGGGCAAGCGAACCAATCGTAGACTGAAACTCAGCTGCAAACAACACATCTTGCTGCATGTAGGGTGCATGTTGAATCAGTATCTTGTGGAAGATTAACGGAGATGTGCGGGGAGCCTCACGCGCTCGCGCATCTGCTTTTTACTAGCATGTCGTGATACTATGGACAATTTTCTGGGGACGCAATGAACGATTACAGAAATATCTGGTACATTCATAAATTGCACTCTCCCCGAAGGCAGAAGACATACCACAGCTGCCTGCACTTCGGGCTTCTTCTTTTGTTGTAACCAACAGCTACAAAGTGAGGTACGATCCATGCGCTCTCTGGTGCAAACAGAACAGGTGCTCACAAAACTTTTTCTTCGAAATGCCTATTTTGTGTTTGTTTCAAGCCATATGCCACCTTTCACCATTCGCTGTTCCCTTCCTCCGCAAAAGAACAACGACCACACTAATACGAGCTAGTCATCAGTACTAAACGCTAGACGCACATCACCGCGTATTCGCTTGTTCAGCCTTCTACGTAATGTGCTGTGCACATTCTGCCTTACCAATTCATTGAGAGTTTTGCACTCCCCGGAGCTGCCTTATAAGCGCATATCGCTGCGCTGCAGCACCCATCTCCACTGGACACCGACGTCAAACACGCCTAAAGCATAACGCGTGTTCTCATATAGTCACACTCAAATGAATCTGCATGCATGCAGATACATCCACCGTTGCTCTCGTACAAACTAAAATGTGAGGGTACCCATATATGCGCCGGCCAGATGACTTTGTTTGTGGGCGCATGGTTGCTAGGCACAGCAGTGCCCGGTCGCAAAGAGGGAGAAGGCTTCTCCACATCAGAACAGTAGGGGAGCGGACACCAATTGCATAGCCCGACGGAGATCTCATAGGCATATTGGTAGTCATACTACTATCAGCAGACGCAGCTAGTCTCAACCAGGCGAATCAAGCCAAAATAGTGCGGATGCCAAAGTGGTGTCCCAACGAGAAGTCGAAGCCTGTATGGGAAATATCAAGTGCGTGGATAATTCCTGCTCGCTCCTGTGTACTATGTTCGCATGCAGTGAGCAATCCGCCCAGAGGTGCAGCGGGCCAAAGACACCATGTGACAAATAAAAATAACCCCTACACCTAAACCCTAAACCCTAAACCCTAAACAAGAAGACCGGCAGGTGATAGGCGACAAGAGATGAAGGACTTGCGGTGTACATACACCTGAAATAAAGACTAAATGAAATAAATAAACAAAAATAGATAAATATAAATGAGAACACAAAAACGCCCCAATGTTTCTCGCCATACCAAATACACCAGCCTGTGTTACGGGTACCGCTATCTTGTCACACTGAGCTACAGGTTGTTGGGATTTTGTGCAGCCTGCATCAATGTTTACATGTCTACGGAGGCCATACGTTTGCTGATAAATGCATACGCTCTGAGCAGGGCAGCGCAAGATGCAAACGCAGCAAAACAGGCTTCTCCACATCGCAGCCGTAGACAAGCTCACACAAACTGCACAATCGGCAAACGGACTGAGTTTCAAGCACAGAGCAAGCGTGTCAGCTGCAAGATTAGTGCAATCTTAAACACACCAAAGCTGGCTACATGAGGCATGCTTCTGGAACAACTTCTTCTTTGGAAACCAAAGTGAGTCGAAAATGCTCACGGCGAAAGGAAATCCTGTCCTGCATGAAGACAGGAGGGCTGCTTCCCGCTGGCCTTTGCCTACTTGGCTAGGGGTTCTGTGTTGGAAATGTATGGACAGCTTGGTTAGAAGTGACGAGCGCGAACAAGTGTCAGCGATACATTCGTAAACTGCACTTATTCCTGACCAAACTCCGCACAGGTCATCTCGACACACCAGGAAAACCCGCCTGCGCTAGGGGTGCCGCATTCTTTCGTGTTTTCCCAAAGCTACAGAAGGTTCCATATTGTTTCATGCCCAGAGTCATTGGTATATACACAATGGATGATGTTTGCGCCGTCAGCCGCGGTTCGCCCTTCGCTGTTCCCGGACACAGCAGGACAGCTATCTTCATGCAAAACCATGCTAGCCCTCGATTCTAGGAAATGTTTGACACGAAACGCCGAGTAGTCGTTGTTGCCTCCCACCGCGTATTCCGGTGCAGATGCACTCCATCAGCATTTTACCGCGGCCGTTTGTAATGTCAGCCGCTGCCTCGCGAAAGCACATCGCATCGGCGAACCTTGCCAAACACTCCCTGCCTCCGCTTCCTGCCCAGTAGCTACCATAGAAGAGCTCGGAAAATCTTCTACTTATTTTCACATTGCAGCGCACAAGTCTGCATGCACTCATATGTACATTCATGCCTGCCTCCCTGTCGAATTAAACGCGACAGTACCCATATTCGCGCAGGACAAATGAACGTGCTGCTAAAGGCGTACTCCCTGAGCAAAACGGCGCGCGATCGCAATGCAGGAAAAATGGTATCCACGTTGCGGGTGTAGACGGATGCACACAAACGAAACAATCAGACGGAGCTAACGCATATAGACCTCCGCAGAACCCTGCGTCTACCCCGTTCGGTATAAGAAACTTATTTCATTTAGACTAGGCGAACCAAACACAAGCGTAATACGAACTGCGCAGCGATTTCATGGGGCGTCCATGTAGAATAGATTTCTGATACTACGACAGAGAATCAAAAGTGTTCGAGACGTGAGGCAAACATCAACTGCGTATGGAGCGCGCGACTGTTTCTCGTTCCCCTTTATCAACGATGTTGGAATGCTATGGACAGTTCGAGCTGCTTTGGCGAAGCTGAGCGAAATTCAGTGACAAACTCATGAATTGCACACACTCTCAACCGACCACAAACACGAATTGGAGAGTACCGACAAACAACAACCCCCCGCCTGCACCACAGATTCCGCTCTCTCGTGTTGGCCAACAGCTACACGTTGAGACACAAGTTCCGTGTCCTTTTGTGCAGATATCGCACATCTTCACAAAAATCGTGTTGGCGACATTATAGGCCGTGGCGCCCCCTCCCTTATTCCCCTCAAGTGCAGGGAAACTACGGATAGTACAATCATGCACACTTGGGCTGGCCCGTAATACTGCTGAGCATATGGCACAAGTCAGTGAGGAGCCAGTTCTGCTAACCAATACATACTGCGACGCAATTATGATCCCTCACTAATTCACTGACATCGCTTGTAATGCCCGGCTCTGTCTCACAAACGTATGTCACGGCACCGAATCACTCCGCCTAGGTGGTTACCAACCCATAGCACATCTGAAGGAAAGTAAGTTTCTGCTTCTTCTGCTTCTCTTCACACTGCAACGTAGACATCCAAACGCATGCGCATGTATTTGGTTGCCCTCGTACAAACTGGTAAGCGACAGTACCCATGGCCGCGCCTAGACAATGGATTTTTTGCTGAATGCATCCTTTCTGGGAAATGCAATGCACGACCATAATGTCACGGAAGGCTTTGCCAAGCCGCTCCCGTTGGAATGCGCACAAAAGCCGCACACTTAAACGATGCTTGCGAAAACAGCTCCACTAGCACTCCACCAAACGCTGCGTATAATCCAATCGGCAGAACAAGCTGATTTCACCGATGACAAGCGAACCAATCTAAAGCTCAGTATCAACTGCAAAATGGTACACTTGGGCGGCTGGGGTATACTTGTTGCATCGCATCTTGGTGGAATAATAAGACGAATCGAACATGTTCACAGCATCCGAAGGGTCTCACTCGCGTGAAGATGCCTGCTTCCACCTCCTCTTTGCTTATTCCGTTTAGGTTTTCGTGTTGTACTGCTGGGATTAGTTTGCTTTGAGGTGCCGAGGAGCCCAGTGAGACATTCATAAACTGCACTTACTCCAAAACAAACATGGCCTATGTAGCCTCGGAAACTTCTGAACACTTGACTGCACTGCGGCTGCTACCCTACTGCCCAAGAGCTACACTAAGCTAGGGGTTCTGCTTTCCTTCGTTGAAAGGCCTTTTGTATACAAAAGTTACGTGGTTTTGGCGCCGTTGGCCACGGGTCGTCCTTCGATATCCCCGCCCTCCGCAGAATAACTAGTATAATACAAAACCATCCTGGCTCTCACTACTACTAGACGTTTGACGCAAACCACAGCATAGTCCTTGTTCCCTCTGAGCGCCTAATGTGCTGTCCATACGTTGCCTCAGTGCCTAACTGACATTGTTTATAAAGCCAAATGTTGCGTCGCAAACATATATTACAGCGCCCAATCACGCCGAATGTGTTCATGCAGAAGAGTACCATGGCTAACACAGAACCAGTTTCCACTTCTTTTCGCACTCCAACCTACAAATCTGCACGCATATATATATACATCCATATATTTCGTGCCCTCAGAAGGCGTGCAGTTGGCGCATACCCAAAACTGACCCAAAAGGAATATTTTGCCGGTATGTGCATACTTGCTGGGCAAAGCAGCGCACTATCGCAAAGCTACAGAAGGGGTCGCCATACCGTGGCCGTAGGTGCGCACACAAACTGCACAATAAAAGGATGCTCACACAAGCACACCCTCTCCCGCTCCTGCAGGTACCGTGTATACTCCAACCACGGTGAGCAACCCAACTGCAGGACGTCGCAACTGCCTGCATCCAGCGACTATTTCAAATCGCGCTGTTCCAATACCGAAAGAAATCGAAAATATTCTCAAAGGACGGATAATATCATGTGCGCGCAGGCCGGTGGCGTCCTTCCCATGCGCCTCTGCCTAAAACGTTTGAGTGCTATGGGAAGGTGGCCGCAAGGCGGCGAAGTCGGAAAAAAGCCAGTGACGCGTTCATAAATCAAACCTACTCTCAACGCAAAACTAATAACGCCACAACCAGAAACACAACCAGTTCCTGTATTTTGCTGTGCCCATCAGCAACAGAATGAGCCACTGATTCCTCGTGCTTTCGCCCAATCGCCATGAGTATCTACATGATCAGCGTTGTCTACTCGTCGCCGATTTCGTTTATAACACCAAGCACAGCCTCGCAGCCGAAACATTTATAGCCGCGGAAAGCTAGTGAGTTCGCTACTGAATGCGTACATTCTAGGCAAAACAATGCGCTATCGCAGACCGAGAGAAGGCGTCGGCACCCCGCAGACGTGGACGCAAGGAAGCGAACTTCATCGACAAACAAAGCCTACACACGAAGGTCGGCTACCCATCCGCCAAATACTGCGTATTTTTCTCTCTGCCGAAGAGCCTTGTTTGTTTCAGGCCGAGCGAACCGAAAGCAAACGTGATGCCAACTGCAAATCACCGCTGGTGGCTGCATGTGGCACCCTTGTCATGTGTTTTGTCAACACGCATGGAGTGTGAAAGAACGGGTTGCTCATAGTGCATTGCGTATCGTTCGGGGAACACAAGGGAAAGTGAACACCCTAGAGCAGGCGGGTGTTCCTAACTTGGCGGCGTGCCGACGGCGCCTGCCCTGCACTAGCTATTCTTGTTCTCGGCATCAACTACCCTCATACGCAACTTGGCTGGTCGTCCATACTGCTGAACGTTCTCTACAAAGGCCAGTGTAGACACGGCTGCCTCTCACCGCGTTTTGCTCTCATATGTGATGTCATGTTCCCTGGGGCCCACGCACTTTGCAGCGCCGAAACACTCCACCCCAGTAGATGTCAAGGGAGAGAACTGTTGAAGCAAAACTGCATTTCACTTCTTTGCATACTGTAACTCCATATGCCTGCACGCATGCAGCTAAGCACCCATTAATGGCATCTAAACCCCAGGAACGTAGGCGCATCCACAACAAGGCGACGAGCAGATGAGTGTTGTTCTTGGTGCGTACTTGCTGAGCAGAGCAGCGAAAGCATGCATAACACCACCACAAATGGCTTCTCCACACTGCAGGCGTAGATGTGTACAGAAAAACTGCATAGTCGTGCTTAGTTGAGGCCTGCAGGATCCCTACTCTTCCGCCGAATGCTGCGAGCCATTCTATCCAAAGACCGAGACGAGTTTAACTCAGGCTTGCTTTTAGCCGAAAACTGTGCATCTGGCTGCATGGATCGTCCTTGTAGGATCGCGCCTTGTTGGAATATCTAAGAAAAACGAAAGCGTTCGCAAAGTACGTAAAACATCAAGTGCATGCAGACCTAGGGCCTGAGTCCCGTTTACATCTCCCCACTACGTTGGAAAGCCATGAACCGTTTGCGTTGCGGCGTGGAACGTGAATATAAATCTTCGACACAGTCTTAAATTGCAACTTCTCCGAAACCAAACGCAGCCTTAGTGATATACTCAGCAGAAAACCCCGTAGGACGCTCCACACGATCCACATTTTGTGTTACTCAACAGCTAAGCATAGGGCTACGGTTTTTGGGAGTGCCCGTGCATTCATGTTGATTGCGACGTCGGCCGCCGCCCTCTCACCTCAATTTCCGTCTTCCGCAAAACAACTATTACCATGCGTAATCAGGCAAGCCCTCGATATATTTAAACGTTTCACAAAAGACGCAACGTATTTGCTGCTGCCTCCCGCAGATGGCGGTGCAGATATACTGCCTCACCAACTCAGAGAGATCCTTTGTGATGTCAGGCTCTCTCTCCCACGAGCAACAAGCCCCAGTATATGTTAAGGAAGAACACGGATAAGAAAGGACAAGGCTCTACTTTATATCGCATCACAACGCATGAATCTGCGCTCATGCACATAAATGTCCGTGATTCGTCTCGTACAATCTAATATGTAACCAAACCAATAACCGCCAAGCAAATGAACCTGCTGCTAAATGCATAACTTATGCGGAAATCACTGCGTCACCACATGCCACAGTAGGCGTCGCCATGCTGCGGCCGCAGAGATCTGCACGCAAACTGCATGATCAAGCGGTGCGCACACATACAGGTACGCAGGCTCTGTGACAAATACTGCATATATGCCTATTGCCAAACCAAGCTGAATTTAACCAGTGCAAGCGAGCACAGTACAAGAAAAATGATAAGTGTTAACGATGTAACTGATTGCATTTGGATCGCTCATAGAATCAGTGCTTATTGCAATACCGACTAGAATCGAGCATGTTGGAGGCTTATGGGAAAGATCGAGCGCGTGCATACTGGGGGCCTGATTTCTGCGGGCCTTTGCCTAGTATGGTAGGACAGTTTGTCGTGAGATATCGAGCTCGACCGAGCACCATTGACGCATCCATAGCGACCACATTCTCCGAACGGAACACAGCCTAACTAATTCTACCAAACCATAGCACAACGCCTACACAAAAGATTCCGCTCCCTTCCATGTTAATCAACAAATACATAATGAACTGCGGTTTGCACACAGGATATCTTGGTAGTAGCATTCTTGGTAGCATTTACACACTGCGTCGTCGTCACCTGGCCTGCTTCCGCCCGGCCTTCGCTGCTTTCGTTCTTCGCAGAACAACTAAAATCGTACATAGCCGGGCTGGTCCTTGACACTGGTAAGAGTGTGAGACACATCGCTACCCCTCTCGGCACGTATCGAGCTACACATTTCATGAATCACCAGTTTACAGACGTCCTCTGTAACGGCAGACTCTCGCAGATGCATGCCACAGCGCCGGAGCAGCCAGAGCCAGGAGATGCGAAAAAAGCGCACAGATAGAATGAAACGGCCCCCCGCACGTGTATGCACTGCAAATTCATAAATATGCATGCACGCACAGAAAAATCCTGCCTGCTATCATAGAGGCAGATACACAGCAGTTGTCATGATCGGGATGATGAGTTCTCCTTAGCTCCGACGCATCTACATCTTGCGTCATACAAACTGAAGCGTAGCAGTATCCATGACAACGTCTATGCGGATGCGTTCGCGGCCACGGGCATGCGTGCTAGACAACGCATGATCCCGACGCCAAAAAAAAACTCCTCTGTGCTAAGACGGTAACCACGCAATCACATTACCCAGCTACCCTCACATCTACAGGGTCCCTAGCTCTCCAACAAGCACTGCGATGCTCGTCTCGGGAGATGGACCTTATTCTAGCCCGGGAAGAGAACCAAGCGCAGGTTTAATATTAATTGCAAAACGAAAGGGGCGTTCTTGTTGAATTGCCTCCTTTTGGAATATCGAACACCGGAAATGCTCAAGACTTCTTTAAAATTTTATGGTCGTGCATATCGCGAGCCTCCCATTTGCTTGCATTTACCTGGTATGTTGGGGCGCTAGAAACATTCTGCCGTGATGTATCGACGCCAAACAAAAGTGAGTGACATATTTCTGCATTGCGCCTGCTCCGGACACAAAACTATTTTTGCCAAAGCAGAAACGACAAAAGACCGCCTGAACTATGAGCTATCCTTTCTTTGTTTTACCCAACAGCTACAGACTGAGCTACGGGGTCCTTGCAAACACAATGCGTATTCATACCATTCGTGTTGCCCGATGTTCTTGTTCTCCGTAGAAAAACTACTGTGCAACATTGCGCGGTAGCCCTCAATACGGCGAACCCCTCAAGACAAATCACCGCGTAATCGCTCCGGTCTCCCACCCCCTATTGGACAGTCAGCGCCTATCAGATTGACTGAGGTTCCTTGTAATCAGACTCTGTCTAGCGGATGCAAAAGCGCAGTTCCGAATCACTCCAGCACAGTATATACCGTCATACAGAACCGTCTGGGGGATGCAACACTCTGCACGAATACAGATACACACGCAGTCATGCCCTTATATCAAATAAAAAGTTGCCGTACATCCTGCCAAACCATCTACGCCTACTGCTGTTTTACCCAGTAGCTACACAGTGAGCACGGTCAGCTATGGAGTCCACGTTCTATCGTGCACGAGCCATGAATGAGTATCCGGTTCACTGACACCGCTTGTAGTACCGGATTCGAGCATCGCGCGAGCACACATCCCACCGCCAAACCGCTCCGCCCAAATGGTATTGCGCAAATGCCCGGATGAGGCAAAATGGGCTC
>NW_024015141.1:0-7889 GCF_000499745.2 Eimeria mitis | reverse complement strand
AAAAACGAATGCCGTCGCAGCGCTATGCAGGGCTTTGGAGTCAGGCGGCCCGTAGCGGTGCAGCTGCATCTTTCTGAATCCGTTACAGCATGGACATCGATGCGTCGCCGACATTTGACATTTGGAGAAGATTTGTATGCTCCCGAGCTGTCCTAAATTGCTAAGTGGGCAATTTTTTTTTTCGCCGCGCAGGAAGTATGCTGGATTGGACTGGATGGATTGTCGAATTCTCCGGAGTCTGGAAAGAAGTAATGTGCCGTGCTTCCTTGTCGTCCAGGCGTCGTCGTATTTTTGGCTGCATTTTAGCTGAAGTAGTTCATGCGCACGTTCAAAGGGAAAAGCAGGCGAAGCATGTCTGGCTAATCGTGCCGCTTGCCTTACATTTGCACTAAACGATAAAAGGCATTTTGTGACTGCACCGCGTGGTGATGTGGCTTCGCCCGTTTTTGCTGGTTCACAGGCAGAACGACCAGTTAGATTGCTTTGTGCGCGTGAGGTAACTTGCCGGCTTGCTTGCGCCTTCAGAGAATCCGACTAATTCTGTAAGTAGCCACGCGTATCTAGCGGTTTGCAGTTCCGTGCGAATTTGCTGCAATTAATTGTTTTACCTGTGTATGGAGCCAGTCGGTATGCCACCATTCGGTGCCCAGTGAGATTACTGTAGATCCTATGGGCAAGCTGGTTAGTTCTGGGGAGGAACAGCATTCAGGACCTGCTTGGAAGCAGGTACTGCTAGACAAACTGGCGGATGCGTCAGGGAATGATGCCTCGCAGAACTGTTTTTAACACTTTTGCGGGATCGTGAAAATTTAGATGAATGGGAAATGAAGTTTACACTGGGGCGTGCACCAGAGCTGAGAGTCGGCAGGCAAACAATACGCCCAGGGTGCGTTTGCGCGCTAAACATAGATCACGCGCATGGCAGCCGTATATTACTTGAGCGTTAGTAGCGGGAGCAAGCTCCATTTTACGTGAAACCGTGGTTAATTGTCAGCAGGCTTGCACACGTAATGCTTGCCTGCCGAGTCCCAGCTTTGGTGCATGCCCCAGTGTAATCTTCATTTCCCATTCATCTCATTTGCTAGCTCGCACTGTGGGTCTGAATTTTAAAACAGACGCTCTGGATATGTTGAAGAATTGTGTCAATGCGTCTGCACTTCATGTGCTCACAAGCTAACAACACACTGCGGATTCTCTTTTGCAGGCTATTGGTCGCGATGCTAACGCGCAGCGCCTACAGAGCTGGGATGGTCTTCTGAACAGCTGGTGAGTAACATTTATCTTCAAGGAACGTCACATATTTATTCTGCGCACTTCCGATGCACAGGTATTGAGAGTGGGAGCGCTGGCCTGAGAAGGCTAACGCTTTGACGTACGTTTGCAGAGCTGTCTGAAAATTGTGATGCTTCCGCTTCTGCAGCGCGGGAGCTCAGCTGTTTGTGTGTACCAATGAAGGTGACATCCATTCTCATTCAGGGAAGATGCTTGCAATCAACCAATTCAGCATCACGGCATCTCCTTCATGCTTACTTTGGTGTCATTACTACAATTTCTGCATTCAACTGCGATTGGAGTGTCTCTGGAATAACATGTGCAGCCGGTTTTCAACATAAAATTTGCCATAGCAATCAGGATATAACAAACGCGAGCAGCTCTCTTCGGATGTTCACACACCCCCAAAAGAAAGGGCAATTTTTTTCATTACCCAGATTGTGCGGGGATGATTAGACAGACATGAATTCTTCAGCTTCTGACTCGTTTCATGGTGGCAAGGGCAGCGCCTCATGCGACGGTGTTTTCCAGGCATCTTCATAGATCTCTGCGCTGCTACTGTCCTTAACGCGGAGCCTTTTCTCTCTAGAGCTAAGCGCCGCCAGTTGAGAAACTGGACATATCCGTGAAAAGCAGCCCGTTGGAACAGTATGTGTTTACTGACTTGCTTCTCAACAAACCGGAACGAGGCCATCTTTTTGCACACCTCAGTGTATGCCGAACTTAGGACCAGCTGAAGTTTGACTGTTCCACAAGTACTTGCTGCCTGTCCAAGGCATCCCGTGTGTGTAGCTTTGTTGCGCGTACGAGGGTTTGATTGGGATTCGTAGCCCTGTGCACAAAAGTACAGAAAGAGCGCATTCTTTTGCGACACTGAGTTGTTTGTTTTTTTATGCGATTTTTTTTCTGCTCCTTCTGGGCATTTGCAGTCGTGTGTATACCCTGATACGTCCACCGACGTGCTCCCTAGCAGCATTTGCTGCAGATTCAATTCGACACAACCCCGTCACTGCCTGCAAGCAGCTTGATGAGTAAATTTGAATAGAGATGTTCCTTTTTCTCCAGACTGTGCAGATAGCCCACGGCAGTGTACGTTACAGTGATTCCAGTCTGTGCGTTGTTCCAGCATGCAAATCTCGTCACTCTGCACAGGCGATCCTGCTTCTTCAGGCAAATTTTTCAGAAGCGTCGATGGCTACATTACTGGAGAGGCAAGCATATCAATTATGCAATGGGCAGTTGACCCTTTTTGTTGGTGACACCGCGGCATGATTATGTGAAGCGTGTATAAAGCTGACGATTAAACGGTGAAACGTGGTGAAGACAGTGCTTGGCTACGCGGCAACTAGAGCACTCTGCGTGCAGAAGCCCGCTTCGTTACAGCGAAGAAGCGCAGTTTGTTACGAAAATTTGAACTGCCAAGCAACCTGTTGATATGGGCGGCTTTGCCTACTTTGTATGCAGCGCGGTAATTAAGGAGATTTCAACCCATTGTTAGTGGTGCCTGCGGAACGAACGTTTCCGAAGGCAAGGCGCTGCAAGGCAAGAAACGCCCTGCCAGAAGGGAAGACGTTGCATTTCGTTCCTTTTTTTACCTTCAGGTTGAAGCCAGCACAAATATGTTTCTATTGGGTGTATGTGGTGGATTGGTAGGCGTAGTATCATCGTCCCTCGGTGACCACTGTTTGTATTGCCTTAGCGTCACATTTGAGACGATGCTGACTGAATCATTGAATAGTCATGCATGCACGGGCTGCATGAGCTTGCAGATGCGGTTGGAATGGCCTTCTTTAATGAAATCAGGGCACCCGGCCCACAATGAATGTTTCGTGAGACGCACGTCATTTTTTTAGCCAACATTTGACCGTGTTTTAGAGGTATCAGCCTATGATGTAACACAGGCAGTACGAACCAGCCAATGGCAAGATCCAGAGCTCAGCGCACTCTTTTTGGCATTCTCTGCAAGTGGGCATTGTTTTCCTGTAGTTCAGCCGAGGATCCACGCGAGGGCCTCAAAAATGTGGAGGGAAACGGAGCACCTGATATGTTCTTGTGATTTAGTGCATGCCTTTCTCCATCAGCGTCTACTGTTTGCCGGAGTGTCGGGGTAAGCGGGCGAATCGATGCTCCACCGGCAGGAGGACATCTGTGAGTAAATGCCCTACGCTTAGCGTTTCTTCGTTCACTTCTTAATATTTCCTGTAGATCATAGGGCTCTTCTGTCTGTGCCGGGGTTGGATGGACGGTTCTTTTGCTATTTATTCGAAACATGACCGCGGTTAGAGACATAATATATTTGCAACTTACACGACAAAAAAGGGAAACAAGGCATTTGGATGAACTTTCGCCCTTGCAAAGGGGAAGCTGGAGAAAGATTATTGATTGCCCTGGACGCTTAATACCCATATGAACACGACCACGGCTAGTTTGGAAATGTTCCGATAAAGGGATACGACGCAACATTGATACACCAAACCGTCGATGGGCGGCTACACAGGCGATACGGTATCACTTGCATTGTGAAGCCGATTTTTTTCCAGCAAGTAAGCAGAAGTGAATTTTATACGCTCAACGGGAGTGCGCGTACTCGAGACGGCCGCACGAGCTCTCGACATGTGTGTATCGGACAGCTGCCTATATTTTCTGTGATAATAGTATTTTCAGATATTGTGGGATGGACTTCTTATTTTACCGGGCGCTGGCTTTTCAGCACCCCTTTTGCACGGCTAATAAGATATATGAAAATGCTCCTGGTATGCTTTAACTTTTACAGTTATTCGCGGAAGCACCATGGATCTCTGGATTTAAGTTTTATGTTGGCCGCCCTGTTTTTCGTTTACTGCGAACGATAGAGACCACTAGCTGCCATCGGTAACCTCCAGTGATTTTCAAACTGCGGTTGGTTCGTCGGAGGTTTCTGCTGCATTAATTTGATGGAAATGCGTACTGTCTAGCTGTTCGATCGAGCAATATGCGCTTGCGAAGACACACAAGGCGTAGTTGAGGGAAGAAGGTTGGTTCCCCGCTGGCCGTTTGGTTGCCTCTCAAATTACCATTTTTTGGAGGCTTCTACGAGATAATCCAATGCTTGATTCAAGCAAGTGAGGCTTACGATCGTGAACACTGGGCAGATGCCGCGAACTGCATGCAAACTGTCACTTATAAGTGGATAAACGCAGCATCACTGACCCTCTGTAGCGGCGTCTTTGCGTGTTGGCCTGCACTGTTGTGATTTTACTTCCTCAAAAAACGTGTGATTGTCTCCACTTGAAGAGTGGAGATAATCACACGTTTTTTAACGTGTGATTGTCTCCACTAGAAGGCCAGGACTGTTACACTTCCAAAGCGTTCCTTTCATTGGGCATACTTGGTAGTGTTCAAACGCCTTAGAAGCTCTGGCTTTGAAGTCAATCGTTCAAAAGACGGGAATATGTTGCGCGGCCTCGCGCACAATATCCAGTTCGTAAACATCTCCACTTTAACTGCGCTTTTGTCGGCACGTTGGTGGCATGAATAGTACCTGATAGAACCTTTGGAGCATATTGCATTTTGCGCTGTGGTGCGAGCTCACCATTCTGAGGCTGAAGGGATGGTGCATTCGCCATATGCAAAGATAAATAAATTGCAAAGGATTGTACGTTAGGGGTTGCCTCTCATTGCAAAATTTTTGACAGTAGCAGAGCGGTGATGTTTTCTTTGCTGGAAAGAATTTTACATGAATGCAGAGCGTGCGCAGCGTCCTCAGCTACAACTGAGAGTAGCCGTTTAAGTTGCTTAGTATTCTAAAATGGCCATATTCTTAACTGGTCTTAAGGGGGCGTGCAGCAGCCGATTTTTTTCGAGCGTTCTCTGCAACGCTGGGTGGCCGCATGCATCAGCGTAGGAGTTGCTACTCGTAAGTGGTGCATTGCAAAACATTTTAGGAAAATTCCAATATGTGCAGCAGACTGATCAGCAAGTCGCATCTTCGAATGCTTCCCTATATTTCGCATCTTCGTCATGTGTCAATGCCTCTGTAGGGGACTCGGTGATCATCCAGGAGCGCAGGAACATCCAAACAAAATCCCGTTAGTAGGAATATTGGGCACTTGTTTCCAGTTGCAGCAGTATTGATTTGGTCACCGTGCGAGCAACACAGCTTGTACGTTGCACCCGTGCGCCATCGTGGCAGTGAATGCATCCAGTGAGCTGGTAGGGCTCACATTCAAGGTGCCGCTGAAGCTTCTGCGAGCGGTTCGCGGCGACGGCACTAAGCGCTCGCGCTTAAATGCAGTGCTTGCATCCTGCTAAGGATTTTTGTTTCTCAGCATATGAAGCGAACCAACACTCGCCGCAACAAGGACAAAGTTCTACAGGGAGATATCGACGTGCCTGACTTCTTTCCCTTCCGCGACACGTGCAACTGCCACAGAATCGCCCTGTTGTGGCATGTGGCGGATTGTTACCGTCGTTGCACGCATTTAAATATGTACTAGTCCTTCCGTTAGCTCATCTTCTGCACCGCAGGAATGTTGGCGGGCACATGACGGAGTATATGTTTATTGCTTTAGGAAGTTCGTCATTCCATCTTGCAAATGGATATATTATGGCGGATATTGTGAGTAAAATTAAACTGAGCCTGCGAGCTGGGGCGCCGATGCACTCCTGAAAAGAATGGGAGGCAAACATTGTGCGGAGGATTTGGATTTCGCGACTATCGCAGCCCTTGTTAACGCGTGGTTGAGCTGACTGCTGGCGAAACTGTTTGCTAGCTCTTCGAGTACGGAAACCTGGCCATATCTGGAGCGGGTACGTTATCCCGAATGATGTTGGTCGGCGCCTGACCCCCGCGTGTGGCGTTTGTGAAGTGGCCGCACAAAGAGGTTGGATTTGCATCAGCAGATTGCATGACAGGAGCTTCTCCTCTATGCATATACCCTCCAAGTGTCGGAAAAGGTTGTAGCCCTCCATAACTCAGCTATATGCATTCTTGTTGAGGTGTGTTGACAGGATGAACCGAGCACACTGTAGGGCCGTAGGTAGCAAGCACGATTGAGCAGCTTCCTCCTGTTGGCGTTCAAATGATGCGGTGCACCTTGCGGTACGCATCGCTTTTCTATTTGTAACGGTTCTATCAATTCACTTTGTATTCCTGCTTCCGGCCATTGCTGGTTCCCGGTGGGATCCAACCAACACGCTCTATAGCTTTTGACATAAGTCGCCAAGCGGATTGGCAAGGTCACATTGTCTCCCATGCAGTTGGTGCTTGGATTATTTGGCGGGCGCATCGATTGAGCCGATATAAATGTAGTCTAATGTGGCGTCAATGGAAAAAAAGCTAGTGCGCTTCTGCCAAGCGAGAATGAAACCCTGGCTACATGCAGCAGGCGTTGAAAACTGAACTCCCAGACCTGGCGGGTGATTGCGTAAATGGAAGGGCTGGAAAGGGTTTGCTTCGTCAGAATTTACCGCACACATCAGTGATGGTTGGCTTCAACCTGCCAATGCATGTGAAAGAGGGAGGCCTGGGAGAAGTAGCGGTGCTCTCCGTGAGCGTTAGACATATGAAACTTTGTAACGATGCTTGAACGGCTGCCTGAGTATGGGTTGAGCTTCAAGCGCTCGTTGGCGACGCTGAATCGCGGACCTGAAGGACTATCTCCGTTGGAGAGAGTGGGAAGATATTTATCGGTTGATGTGCGTGATCTTTGATGCCGCCCCGGCCTTGCCGGAATCGTGAGATCCCGTGGAGTGCCAGTTTTGCGCACTGGTGAGTGGATGCCATATGATGCTTGCAGCGCATGGCGGTGGCAAGCTGCTGGGTAGTCTGGGAGATGTAGTATGCTATAGACAGTGCGTCGGCATTGGAGCCAAACATACCCAGGCACTCCACTAAATTTGGTTTGGGTTTCTACATGTGAGTCCTATTTCATGTTTTGTGGCTGCGTCTGGTGCCGATGATTGCCAATGTGCATGCACGTCTTTCCAAGCCACAGGCTGTAGGCAACAACTTCCACACAGAATGTGTAGGCGATCGCCAATGCGCTGATCCATAGTCGTACTTGCTTTTCCGTCAGTATTAGACTTCGGCGGCTTTGGAATCTATGTCTGTGTCACTAGGCTATATATAGAAAGCGTTTGTCGCTAGTGTATGCAGCCATGATCAACGCATACTAAGCCTTAGACGCTGTTTCGTCCCTCTTTCTTGATCCTGTCGCACTGTATTTCCCAGTACAGCGGCCGGCAATTTTGGCGGTTTAGTGTTTGGTAAGTCATATCCTTACTTACGGGTCTTTCCAGAACATTTCCCGTGGTATCCTCAAAGTCTTGGCCGGGCTCGGGTCTTGCCAAATCATGCTCAACAACTAACTTCATCGAATACTTCTCTCGCACTAGCACACTTAAACAATGTACAGGCGATCTGCGGCCACAAGGAACAAACGTCTACCTAGCGGACAGCCGAACGTCTCTTCCGTACATTACGGTTATGCAAGAAGCACTGCTTGTATGCCCACCCTTTAGGTTACTTTATGCTCGCTGCCTGAATGTTTCACGTCGTAGGTTTGTAGTAGCGTAGTCGTCTGGCTACGGAAATCGGTAACCGTCAGACGATTGCCGAGAGTCTCTCCCATGCACGA
>NW_024015140.1:0-7929 GCF_000499745.2 Eimeria mitis | reverse complement strand
ACTTGTCTGGCGCAGCAGCCGCTGCTTGCTCTTTAGGTAACGCATCGTGTGGAATGGTGTCGATGAGGCATATCAGAGATATCAGTCGTTAGCTTTTTCATGAGTAGCTTCTGAAGGCACGCCTTGCAGTGATGGAGCGCGAACATGCGCGAGTAGTAGTGATAATAATGATAATAAGCTTTATTATTTCCCTCAAAAAACCCCTAAAGGTGGGGCGGCAACAGCTACTGCCTGAGGCTGGAGGTTTGGAGCCGTGGGCGTTACGGCTGTATCACGACTGTATGCAGAATGAGAAGGAGCCAGCAACCGGGCTGCGTTGCAGCTGCAGTAGCCGAAGCAGCTGCCTTGAGCACGGCAGCAGCAGTAACGGTAACACCAACAGCAGCAAGAGCTGGTCGTACTACTTGCTCGGTTGGGGCGCCGCCGTAGTTGTAGGTTCACCTGTAGGGTCACCTAAACATAAAAATTGAGTATCAGATGTGCCTTTGGGGCGGCGCCGTAGTCGTAGGGTCACTTGAACATAACGATGACATAGTAGATGAGCATTTGACATCATATGTGGCCCGCGTCTGGCTGTTGTTGTTGTAACGTATAATTCTATTATTCATCTAATAATAGTGAAAATATTGAGACACCTTATTGCAATATTATATTGCTGACGTTTAACCGGGACTCCAGGTGCAGTTGTCGAACGCTCTGTCGATCTACGTGCAGACAACGCTACTGGGGCCATCCTAATGCGCCTATACGGATACGAGGCATGTAAACCATAGACCCTAACCGCTAAGCCCTAAACCCTAACCGCTAAACCATAATCACCAAACCGTTCATCTAAATCCACAACTGTAGCAGCTGTTTTCTGAAACCGAGGCGCAGCCCTTTGCTGCCAACTTTGAAGGGGGGGGGGGCGTTCGGGAGTCGAGTGCTCGCGGCTCCCCCCTGAGGGGCCTCGGGTACGGTGGTGCCAGCAGCAGCAACAACAGCAACAGGAAGCAAGCAAAGCAAATACTTTCTGCTGCTTGGCTGCTGAAAAATGCGCAGCAGCGGCAGCAGTAGCGACAGCACCAGCAGCGGAAGGGGTACTTGACTCTGTAGGCACGCCGCCATAATGTTTGCTGNAGCAGTAGCGACAGCACCAGCAGCGGAAGGGGTACTTGACTCTGTAGGCACGCCGCCATAATGTTTGCTGCTAGGGCTCGACGCCCATGCTGCTGCGTAGCCTGGTCCACCATCAAACTGCAACAGCTGGTGCTGCACCAACCGGTGCAGCACCAGTTGCAGCAGCAGCGGTCTTTGCTCAGCCTGAGCAGCACCATAGGGGCCCCAACAGAAAGGACAGTGCACACGCTGCTCAGCCTCAACGGCACCATAGGGGCCCCAACAGAGAGGAGAGTGCACACGCAACTGCAACAGCAGCAGCAGGATCAACAGCAGCAACAGGTGCAGCGGAGCTGCCATGGGCTGACCCACCCCGCTGGTACTGATTCTGTTGCTGCTGTGCTCAGCCGGTTTGTTGCTGCCTGCCGTAGCTTCGAGAGACACCAGCAACAGCAACGGGAGAAGAAGAACCGGCAGCAGCTGCAGCAGCAGCAGCAACAAGGCATAGAAGCAGGCACTGCGGCGTACCTCAGCGCAGCAAGAGCAGCAGTTGCTGCAGCACCTGTTGCGTGTATTCAGGCGGCGCTACAGGCACTGCAGCAGCAATCGCTGCCCCTCTCTTTGTTGCTGCCGCTTGTCGAGGCATTTTATGCTGCTGCTGACGAACGGATCCAGCATCAACTGCAACAGCAACAGCATCTGGTGCTGCTTGGCCAGCAACAGCAGCGGCAGGCCGCAGAGGACCTATTGCAACTGGCGTTGCTGCTACAGCCGCGCGCATTTGTTTTAGGTGGGAAGCGGCAACAGCAGCAGATAGAAGAGTTGCTTCTGCTGCTGCCGCTGCAAGCACGACAGCAGCAAGAAAGGGCCCGTAAGGCTGCCCGGCTGCTGCTGTCGCCTCTGCTTCTCCACGAGCAGCAGCAGCTGCTGCGGGAGTCGCTGCTCGCAAGGGCATTGCTGCAGGCCACAGATCAGGGACTGCAGCAGCTGCTGCAGCATGCAGCAGCAACCTACCTCGGGGAGTACATCAAGAGCAGCAGCAGCGGCAGCAAGAGGAGAAACTGCAACGCCCGTGTGGCGCTTGCAGCGGCGTTACTACGTTCATGTGCTACTACCGCGCCTTCTGAAAAGGTATTCGATGCCACAGTAGACTTCCTTCTCCATGCAGCAGCAGAAGCTGCTGCTGCTGAGTCCTCTCCAGGCAGCGGCTACTCGTTGCAGCAGCGACAGCAGCAACTTGCTGTGTGGTGTGACGTCTCTGCTGCCTTGTGCTTGAAGCAGCAGCAGCAGCGTTTCTTGCAATGCCTGCTCCCAGGTGTACAGTCAGCTCTATGTGCTTCTCTCTCAAAACTGCAGCAGCAGCAGGAGCAGCAGCAGACAGGACTGGAGGCGGTAAGCTCCGCCGCACACCATTTGGAGCCAGCAGCAGCGGCGCTTGTGTTGCTACGTGCACGGGCTGCGTTTGCAACGAATGCAGCAGCAGCAGGTGACAGAACAAGAGCCGGATGCGACTCAGCAGCAGCAGCAGCAGATGCCGAGGCTCCCGATCCGCAGGCTGTGCTCTTCTCGCGGGCCCTATGGAGCTTGACTGAACACCAGCAGCAGCCGCAGCAGCAAAAGCAACAGAAAGACAATACAGACTTAAGTACCGCAGTATCCACACTCCAAGAAACGTTCTTGCGACTGTGGAGACAGCTACAACAGCAGCCGCAACAGAATGCGATGCTTTACAGGCCCTTGGTGCCTCGTCCTCCTCCATTATCTCCCTTCAGTTCCGACGCCGGCGCAGCAAAAGACGCAGCAACAGCAGCAGTGGTAGCAGGGGCAGCAGCAGCAAGAGCAGCGGGAACAGCACCAGGGACCAACACGCCAACTGGATCCCCTCAGAAGACACCCGACTCAGAGGTAGCGCTGCTGGGGCTGCTGCAGCAGCTGCTGCTGCTGGCCGACGTTCCGCAGCAGCAGCAGAAAGGCGAATTCTTGCATTGCGTCTCTCGGGAGGTGCTGCCCGCATGCGACCTCCAGCAACTTCTGCTGCTGCTGCAGTGCGCGGTGCAGCTACTGGAGTACCCTAACTTGCAGCAACAGCAACAGCAGCAAAAATACCAGCGAGAGCAGCAGCAGGCGCTTTACGTGGCGACGTTTGTTGATGATCTGTTGCTGGCTATTGAAGGGAGTGTGAAGCAGCAGCAGCACCTTTACTACAGCGACAACGGCAACAGCAGCAGCGGCAGCTCCAGCAGACTACAGATGCTCGTGCTTCTAGCAGACGCTCTCTTTTCCCCGTCTCTCAAATGGCATTTGCGGCCTCCTGCTGCTGCTGCTGTAGCCTCAGCTCTTGTTGAGCAGCTGTTGCTGGAGATTCAGCTACTGCAGCGCCAGCAGCAACAGCAGCAGCTGGGCATAGAACAGTTGGCCCTGCAGCAGCAANGATTCAGCTACTGCAGCGCCAGCAGCAACAGCAGCAGCTGGGCATAGAACAGTTGGCCCTGCAGCAGCAAGTCGTGCTTGCAGTGCTTAGGACAGTCTCCGGGGCTTACTCTGTGAGTCGCTCTTGCTGTGGCTGCAGTTTGGGGTTGCTTGCGCTTGCTGCAGCTGCTGCTGCACGGGGTCGCCCAACTCTCAGCCTGTCAAGGTTTATTTTGCTGCGGGTGCTGACTCTGTGCTGATGCTGCTGCTACTGATGTTGTTGCTACGGTGCAGTTTGGTGAAGAAAACGAGGCAACGCAAGAGGCAGCAGCTGGATTGGATAAAGCAGCTCGAAGCGGCGCAGCCGCAGGACGAGGAGCAGTAGACATTTTCCGTTTCCCTTGCTGCAGCCCGCAACTGCTGCGGCTGCTCAGCGAGACGATCATTATGCTGCAGACTACGGGGGAGGCTGTTGTTGCTGCAGCGGGAGCAGCCGATGCAGCAGATGCTGAATCGCAGCAACACCAGCGCCCCCGAGGTGAAGCAACTGCAACATTGAAGACACACTCGAACAGTTTGATCCTTGCTGCTGCTGCTGTCGCCCGGTGCCTGAAGCATCGCAACAGCAGTGCCCCGCAGGTACTGCAGGCTTCCACCAAGATGCCTTTACTGTTGCTGTTGCTGCACGTGCATTTTGCTGCTGTTACCACAGCTGCTGTTGTACTGCATCTGCTACAACTGATTCTGTGATTCCTGTTGGTGGTGCTGATGCGTGCTTCAGGTGCGTTGGGGTGTCCTCGCTCTACTTGCTCGGCTGTATGACTCAGCTGCACTTTTCTTTTCGCGGTGCAGCGGCCTTCCAGTAGCAGCAAGTGCGACGGGGACCTTAACTACAGAGCAGGTCAGACTGATATTGATGCTGAAACATCTGACGCTTCTGCAGCACCAGCAGCGGCAGCTGTTGCCCAAAGCGGGCCGCATGTGCTGCTGCGTTTATTTCTGCTGCTGCTGCCTTACGGGTTGCGCTGCTGCTGCAACTACTGACGAGACTTCAGGGATTGCTGCTGCTATCGTTCAGGTGCTGGTGCTGCTCCAGTGCCATTTGCTTCTCGTAGAGGGTTGTAAGCAGCGGCAGCTGTCCGAAGGTGCAGGGCCAGCAGTTGTTGCCTCTTTTGGGGTCAGCATGCCGCAGACAGCAGCAGCTGCTGCTGCAGCTGCAGCAACAGCGACGCGCTCCCCAGCTGCTGAGCAGTTACTGCGAGATATTCAAAGGGNGCTGCTGCAGCTGCAGCAACAGCGACGCGCTCCCCAGCTGCTGAGCAGTTACTGCGAGATATTCAAAGGGGCCTTCGCTCCTGCAGTCTGCGAACAGAGTCGCTCGAAGGTAGGCTGCACATATATCAGCTTGTGACAGATTCTCGCTTAGGTGTGTGTTGGTGCTCGTGTGCGTTCCTCGGCTAAGAGCACTTCCTCTTATATAGCAGCAGCTGCCGCTTGCTGCTGCATATCACAGACGCGCGCAGTGCTGTCTTTAGTTTTTGTGTTCGCAGTTCTTGGAGCCGCCACACACCTCCTTGGCAGGATTCAGAGTCTCACTGAACAGGGTCAGCAGCTCAACGACACCCGCCGCGGCAGAATAAGCAGCTTTCAGCTGAAGCAACAGCTTACAGCGTAGAGTGCAGCTGCTCAGGCGCACCCTCGGTTGCTGCTGCAGCTGCATCGGACTGCTGCAGCTGCATCTTGAGGGTGCATTCTAACGCATTTCTGAGCGTCTGCGGTTCGCTTTGTGTGAAACTGGCTGCCGCAGGGAGAATTACTGCGCTGGAGGGATCTGCGCTGCAGCAGCAACGCACGTCTCTAACAGATCGTATCATTGGATGGTTCCGTCCCCGACGGCAACCCCGCGTTTAAAAAATCATAGGTACTGCGGCTACCACGTCTGATAACAAATTTCAGTGGGGTGTTGGGGCTTTCCCATCAGCGCACGGGCAATGGTAGGGGTCACTCCAGTGGCTCGCCCACTAGTTGGCGAGGTCATGTTTTTTCCGCTAGTGTTGCGTCCGCCGCTGCTTTTTGTTTTTCTTGTTTCTGGAATTTCCATTATTTTTCAGGGACGTGCTGCTGCCGGTGGAACCCGGCGCTGCTCTTGCTGCTGCGTCAGATTCAGGCTAGCCTGTGCACCGCCACGCGCTGCCTAACAGACCTACGCACATTGTATAGGCAGGTTCCCTGCAACGTGACTTAGGCGAGTTTAATTGCTCTAATTTTATTGAACCGAACTCCATCGTTAAACCGGATCCCGTGCAACCGAAGTCGTACTATGCCCTGTCAGTCGCTCGCGGTCGAGCTGAGCAGCCGTTGCCCGTCGGCAGCGGACCGCCGTCCCGGTCGCATTTCCTGCAGTGCCTCTGCAGAGCATGAGTTGCGTCTTCTTCTAGAGTCTTTCGTAGTCTTCCGTAATCTTTTAAATTTTCTTTTCGCTTGAGGTGCTTTCGCACGGAACAGACTTCCTTTTTCCTGTCCTAGCACCGTTTGGACGGTTTTGCAAACTCCTACGGGCAACAGGAGCAATCGCCCAGTCGACTAATTCATAATAGTAGCTCTTTTTGATAACAGTAGCAGCACAGAAGCGCGCAGACAACACAGACTGTCCTGGCTCGAGGTCTACGCAAGGGTAGATGTACACCCAACTGTACCGCCGCTTCCCGCGATGAGTTACTTGGTGGGCTACCAGCAGCAGCCAAAGCAACTGCTGCTGCTGGTGGTGTTGCTGTTGAACGTTGCTGGCGTGCATCCAATCCGGTACAAACCGTCGCAGCAAAAGTTGGATCTGGGGGTTGGTAAAGTGATGGCCTTGCACAGCAATGAGAACAGCACTGACAGCGTGCCGCTCTCGCTGCTAGTGCTGCAGCAACACCAAGCAACAGGACTCCCCGAAGATGTTCCAGCATCAGCAGCGGACGTTTCGACGACTACCAAAAGGGAGACGCAATCATTTCTCCAGCACAGTAAGGCACCTGTCGCCTAGCGATTTATGGTGGAACTAGCTTGCAGCGCAGAGCGTTGTATATATCTAGCTTATACGGTATGCCTGCTGGTTCCTGTATAGGTGGCTGGGTACTGCCAAGAGAATCTAAACAAACCCGCGGCATGTTCAACTGGTACACAAACCCGTACACCTACGTCATCGTTGGTGGGATGGTTGGTGCCCTAGTAGGCCTAGGGGTCTGGTGTATAGTCGCCTCGTACACGTACAAAACCTGAAGAGGCAAAACGAAATAACTGCAGTGCATCAATCAATTTTTAAGCCTGAACATCGCCCAAATAAGTGTTCGTCTAGGGACTGCAGCCATCTGGCTGGCATACTTTGTCTTGCAGGCGTTCAGGCAGTGCTGCTTAATGCCGCATTTCTGTATAATATGCCGCCAGTCGGATTGAAGTATGCGCAAACTCTATTTTTAAGGCCTGCCACTCCATCTAGGGACTCCAGGCTCACGGATCGCATACTTTGCCTTGTCAAGCAACATCGCCTGAGCAATACCTCATGCCCTTCCCTGTGCATAGTGAATCCGATTTGCGTCGCGCTTCATTTTGCTTTTCACGAGTCGGAGAAGCTGCCCCCCTCCACCTGGATGTAACCATCCCTTGAAGCGCAGGGGAAATTTCTTAAACCCCAGGCAGTCGATCAAATTGCTGAAGCTTCCGCGTGTGCATATAGAGCTAATCTGCATCTCCCGGCTGGGCCGGGATCAGCTAAAACTACAACTGACTAGTCGTTTCACTGCAGTACAGTGCAACCTAAAAGGGAGAGGAAAACAGCATGACTGATTGCAGTGGAGCGTGATTTTGGGACGGCTAGCGACGACGATGTTGCAGACACCTTTTGAAAAACTCAGTCAGGACTCAAAACAGATAAAGCCCGAGGGGCTGTGGCAGTCTATACAAAACTTGGTGGGATCTGAGATATTGCAAGGAGCCGGACGACGCTCCTCGGCAAGCTGAGGGTATTGGCAGATTGGGCGGGACGCACTTACTGCGAAAGTTTTGAACGAGGGATAGAACAAACGCAGCATGTGCACGAAGCTAACAGTGTGCTTGTGTCAGCTTGCTTAGCTCATCATTCTCTGCAGTAGCGTACATGCTGGGAAAAGCGAGCAGCAGAGTTCAACACCACGGCTGTTCTGGGCTGACCGAAAAGCATTATGTATGCACTTGAAGCAGACCCACAACGCCAAAACAATAACTGATGATGCAACCAGAGACTTACCTTCTGCAAATGCAAAGCCCACAAAAGGTGCGGCGCTTCTACTGTGAGCACAAAGCTCATGCATTTGCACATCAACAAACTAAACCGTTTCCCGATAACGAAGTATAACTACTCAATCGTCGCATGGCTAAAAGTGCAATTGACACGGTATTTCG
>NW_024015139.1:0-7936 GCF_000499745.2 Eimeria mitis | reverse complement strand
CAGCAGCAGCAGCAGCACCTGGGGCTCAGTGTCTCCCCAGGCGCATGCAGCAGGAATGGAGAAGGGCTGCTGCAGTTCTCCAGCGACTCCGTTGTGGATGCTTTGCTATCGTTGTTGCAGCAGCGGCAATCGCAGCAGCAGCTGGACTCGCAGCAACAGCAGCAGCAGCAGCAGCAGCAGCAGCAGCAGCTTGCCCTTGCGCTTGGCGGTGGGGCCCCCCAGCGCTCATCATGTGGGTGGCAAGGGCCGACGCAGCACCACGGCTGTGAGGAGGCTGCTGGGGAGACAGCTGAATCTTCGTTGCTGCTTCTAAAGCAGCAGCAGCAGCACGAGGAGCAGCAGCAGCAACAACAGCAGCAGCTGCTGCAGGAGCAACAGGAAGCGAAACACGCGGGAGATCTGTGCGTGAATGAGGCGGGATCGACGCCGTTGCCAGCCCACTTCCGAGCAGCAAGCAGCAGCAGCAGCAGCAGCAGCAGCAGCATTGCTGCAGCAGGGCCCAAAGAAACAGTGCAGCAGGCGCCCATCCAGCCAGAGGCCATGCTGCAGCTGCTACAACAAATGAGCAGCTGTGGCTCCGTGGCTCACGTGGCTCTCGCGCTGCAGCAGCAGCAGCAGCAACAACAGCAGCAGCAGCAGCAGGAGGCGAACATAAAGCGTATGGCTGAGAGCCTTGGACTGTTGGAGCTCGGTGATAGGCGCAGCAGCAGCAGCAGCAGCAGCAGCAGCTCAGCTGGCGTGGTGTCATCGGAGGCTTCTCCAGCAGGAGTAGCGCTGAGTCAGCAGCCATCTCAGCAGCAGCAACAGCAGCAGCAGCAGCAGCAGCGGCAGCAGCGGCAGCAACAGCTACATACAGAGCAGGAGCAGCAGCTGATGGCTGTGCGGCAGTGTGCACGAAGAGGCAGCGAAGGCTTCGCGGAGACCCGCGGCAGCACGGGGGGCCGCCAGCGCCGCAGGAGAGAGAAGAGGAAGGAGGGGAGGTATTCAGTACCCTTAGCAGCAGGAGACCTTGTAAGTCAATTGATGCTGTTGCTGCTGCTGCTGCTGCTGCTGCAAGTGCTTCTGTTGCTGCATCTGCTGCTGCTACTGCTACTGCTTCTACTGCGGCAAGTACTGCTGCTGTAGCTGGTGCTGCTGCTGCTGCTGCTGCAAGCCCGGTTCAGTGATCGATGCGTCGAAGCTGCCTCCAGCGTTGGCGGTTTAGGGTTTAGGGTTTAGGGTTTAGGGTTTGTGTGTGTTTGTGTGATAAGCTTGAGGGGACGGCGCTGTCACCGAGCTGCAGTTTGCTGCTGGAGGAATGCCGACTCAATGCCAGAGACCTCACACCCCAAGAGCTGAGCTCAGTCCTCGTGCGTCACTACTGCTGCTGCTGCTGCTGTTGCTGCTGCTGCTGCTGCTGCTGCTGCTGCTGCTGCTCCAGCCAGTTCTGTTGCTGCTACCTCTTCGTTGCAGCAGCATCTGCTGCAGCATTTGCTGCAGCGGCTGCGAGTGTGTGCGCTGCTGCATTTGCTGTATCAGTTGCAGGGTTTAGTGTGTTGCAGTGGTGGGGTTGTTGTGTTTATATATTTGGGGTGTATGGTGAGGTTTGTGTTTTTTCTGCAGCTGGATTTCTCTACGAATGCACTAGGGTCCCGCATCATCGTTCATCTTCTTGATAGCAGCACAGATGAAGCACGCCGGCTGATGCTGCAGCAGCTGCTGCCGCATATACGCAGCCTAGCAGCAGACATAGCTGGCAACTTTATCGTACAGAAACTCCTAGATATATGTAAGCAAAGTAGCTCTGCTGCTGCTGCTGTTGTTGCTCTTGCTGCTGCTGCTGCTATCCACTAAAGACACTGTGCTGCAGCTTCTGCTGCTGCGTCTGCCCTGCTGCTGCCGCTGCTGCCCTGCTGCTGTCGCTGCTACCTTGTGGGGTGGCTTCTCGCGGTGTGACAAAACGCGAGCCATCAGCAGCAGGAGGGTGATAGGCTGCTGCTGCTGCTGCTGCTGCTGCTGCTGCTGTTTCTTACCAGGCCCCCCTGAAGAGAAGAAGATGCTGCACGGCCAGATGCTGAAAGACGTGCTGCGGCTGTCTCTGCGCACTTATGGGTGCCGCGTTATCCAGAAAGCTCTTGACGTTCGTCGCTGCTGCTTCTGCTGCTGCTTCCGCTGCTGCTGCTGCTGCTGCTGCTGCTGCTGGGGTGGTTGAAGCTGCTGCTTGGCGTACTGTGGTGATGCAGAGAAGCTGGTGCTGCCGCTGCTGGCAGCAGGAGCTGTTCGCTGCTAAGCAGCAGTTGCAGCAGTCGTCTGCTGCTGCAGCAGCAGCAGCTCTTAGCTGCTAAGCAGAATCACGTTTATATGCCTGAATCGAGTGCGTTGATATGTGCTGCTGCTGCTGCTGCTGCTGCTGCTGCTGCTGGTTGCTGCAGGTGTTGGACGATGAGGATAGAGTGGCTGTGGCTAAGGAACTGGAGGGCAACGTGCTGACCTGCATTGGCGACCAAAATGGTGAGAGAATATCCTGTCTCCTCTTCTCTCCCCTACACAGCATAAATTTATTTTTTCAGGATTTTTCTTTGTTTTCTAGATGCTGTCTCCTTTCTCCTTTTGCATCTACATGGGGTCTTCTGGCTCCGTCTGGTTGTTTTTTTTTTTCTGGTGTTTCTCTGTCTCTGTCTCGTCCGGCTTGGCTGGCGGTGTGCGTGTAGCAACGCCTAGTCACGGATGCCTCTCGGCGCCTTCTAACTGTGTGTTTGTTTTTGCTGCTGCTGCTGCTGCTTTTGCTGCTCTTGCTGCTGCTGCTGCTGCTGCAGGCAACCACGTGATTCAGAAGTGCATAGAGAGACTACCAAAAGGAGGAGCTCAGTTTATCCTCGATGCTATCGCTGGACAGGAGGCGGCCCTGGCTTCTCACTGTTACGGTTGCCGCATCATTCAGAGGCTGGCAGAGGCTTGCGACATAGACCAAATTGTTAGCACCAACATAAACCCTAATCATAAACCCTAATAAACCCTAAACCCTAAACCATACACTAAACTAAACTGCACAGCAACCACATACAACGCAACAAGCAACCGCGGGATGGCTCGTTCCTTTCTCGATTTAGGGTTTAGGGTTCATCGTCTAGGGTTGGGGGTTTATGGCTTGGGGTTCAGAGTTCAGGGCCTAGGGTTTACGTTTTTAGTCTAGCATTTAGAATCTGGTGTTTGGGGTTTAGGATTTAGGGTTTAGGGTTAGGATGTATGGTGTAGGGTTTGGGCTTGAGGGGCTAGGGTTTAGGGTTTTAGTGTTTTAGTGTTCATGTGTTGCTGTTGCTGCAGACCCCCGTCCTCAACGCTGTGATGGCCTCCCTGCCCTCTCTAGCAGAAGACCAGTTCGGGAATTATGTTATTCAACACCTGCTGGAATACGGCAGAGAGACAGACAAACAGTGAGCACCAGCAGCAGCAGCAGCAGCAGCAGCAGCAGCAACAGCAGCACAGCACGCCTCGCCTCTGGGGTGTATGCGCAGCTTTCCATGGCCCAGTGAAGTGTATCACTATGCCTATCCTTTGGGGTGTATGCACAGCCTCTCGTGGCGCAGTGGGCCTCTACTTTGTGGTGTATGTACAGCGTGTCGTGTGGTGGGTGTGTTGGCTGCTGCTTTACCTTCAGGGAGATTTTGGAGTTGCTGAAGGCTAACCTCTCAAAGCTAGCGACGCAGAAATACGCGTGGTGAGCAGCCCTGCTTGGATAGGTGGCGTTAGGGTTTAGGGTTTAGGGTTTAGGGTTTTGGGGTGTAACGGGATCTAGGGCGTCGGGTTTGGGGTTGTGAGGGTGTCGAGGGTTTAGGGTTTATGATTGAGACTGGACTTAGTACGGGTTTACGTTTTATGGTTTCCGCCGCGAAACACCAAGACAAAACAGCGCTGACGTTCTGTGCTGCTGTGCTGCTGCGTGTGGGGTGTATCTGCAGCAATGTCGTGGAGAGGGCTTTAAGCCTCAACACTCTCGGGCGGGCACAGGCGGAGTTGATTGCCGTGGCTCTCAAACCAGATCCCCAGTAAGCGAACAAAACCCTCTGCTGACGCTGTTGTCTCCTGCTGCTGCTGCCTACTGCTGCTGCCTGCTGCTGCTGGCTCCTGCAGTTGCTCCGTGATGCTGATTCCTGCTGCTCGTTGGTGTTGCTACTCCCTCTTCTCCTTTTTTTCTGACCCATCGGTTACACGTGTATAGAGGTGTGTGTATGCATTCCGTATAGCATAGATGCGTTAGCTCCTGAGAGTGTGGTTGAAGTGTCAGGGTGTTCTGAGCCTCCTCCTCAGTGTTTGGGGCTGGCGACGCTGACGCTGCTGTGTGCATGCATGCATGTACAGGAAGGGCGCTCCCGTGACGGCTTTGATGCTGGATCGTTACGGAAACTATGTGGTCCAGCGAATGGTAGAAGTTGCAGAGGGGCAGCAGCGGGTGCAGCTCTTCCACCGCCTCTTAGAGCAGTTGCCGCTTCTCCGCAGCTGCACTTACGGTGAGCAGACCCCACAGATGCTGCAGAACCTTGAGGGGCTTGTCTGTGTCTTTATCGTAAGAGACAGCAGCAGCAGCAGCAGCAGCGGGAGAGCTATGCTGCTGCTGCTGCTGCTGCTGTTAGTTGCGTTTTTTTTTCTTTTTGGGTGAAAGTGGAATGGGTGTACTTGTGGTGCTGCAGGCAAACACATTGTGGCGGCATTGGACCGTCTGGATATCAGCGGCAGCTGTCCAAGCGAAGCAGCAGGAGCTGCTGCTGCGACGACCGCAGCGCCCGTACTACCATTGAGGCGCCGTGGATCAACCCTGCAGCCGCAGCAGCAGCAGCAGCAGCAGCAGCAGCAGCAAGCAGGACTTGCTTCTCCCCCCGCAGGTCGGCGCAGGACTGTGCCCCAAGACCAACGCAGTCAGCGCCAGGGGAGGAAGCAGCAACACGCCTCCCTCAGAACAGGAACCAGGCCCAAGGCAGCGAAGAGTGAGGGGGGCCCCCAAGACATATTAGGTGGGTTGGTGGACCGCCGCCTGCCGCGGGAGGGGCGCGGTTCAAGAAAGCCCACAGGAACGCAGCGCAATCTTTCTATCGCAGCTGCAGGGGGATTAACTCAGCAGCAGCAGCAACAACAGCAGCAACAACAACAGCAGCAGCAGCTGCTGATGCTGCTGGAAGGGAGGCGGGACTGTATACCGCCCCAGGCAGCGGAGACGGGCCAAGGCCAGGGGCCCTTCAGCATCCGCCCGAAGGCCGTCTCAGCTGTACCGACTGCAGCTGCGCGGCTGCTGTTAACTGACACCCCGCAGCAGACGCATGCAGCAGTGCAGAGTGCTGCAGTGGAGGGTTTGGGGCTGCTAGCTGATCTGCCTTGTGGCCCTCCACTTGCAGGACTGAAGAATCCGAGGATCGCCGCTGCTGCTGCGGATTCATTTGTCTTTGGAGGCGTCGACAGCAGCGGAGGGGCGGGGCCTCCCAGACCCAATGCCCTATCAGACCTGCTCAGCATCTGGGGGGGACAGCAGCAGCAGCAGCAGCAGCAGCAGCAGCAGCAGCAGCCGCTGCAGCAACAACAGCAGCAGCAACCGTCTCTGTGCAGCACTGCAGACGCCGGCGCCCCCGAACCTTTCGAGGGACCCGTAGGCGAGCAAACAGGCAGTGCAGCAGGCAGGCGGGATGAGTGGAAGTGGGGACAGACGCCTTTGTTCTTTCATCAGCCTACACCCCCGTCTTGGTAGCCACAGCCAGCCAGCTGTCATTCAGTGCTGCTGCAACAGACACAGCAACAGCTGTGCGCCGCAACCGGAAATAAGAGAGCAAATGCGGCAACACACAGTGTAACGCCAGCAGCAGCAGCAGCAGCAGCAGCCGTAGCAGCAGCCGCAGCAGCCGCAGCAGCAGCATTTATCAATGTGGAAACAATGGTAGCTGGAGAGGCAACAGCAAGCCCAGCAGTAGCCACAGCAGCAGCAGCGGAGAGGAGAGGGGCAGTCTTTGCGTCGTTATATCCCATCTCTATGCAGCTGCAGCAGAACAGCACCATAGACAACTGGGGCTGTGTAATTTATATCAATAGTTGTTGTGGCTGTTGCGAAGCAGCGTAAAAGAAGGGTGAAGGTCTTCTCTCTATCGAGCCAACTCGTGCTGGAGCAGAGCAGGCTGTTCATCTCTTGCCCTAGGTGTGGGGGCACACAGTGACAGTGACAGAATTTTGACAGAGACAAGACACTGAGAAGCGTGTGTAGTCTCTGATGCCTCCAGTTGAGTCATTTGTGTCTTAAAATATGTTGTTGTTGGGAGACGGCCCTAGGGGACATATGCCCTTGATGAGGCCCCACGTGTTCTTCGCCCCCAAAGAAATGCATAAAACAACACAACAAGAGAGGGGCCGATGAAGGAACGGTGGCAGGTGCGAGTTCCGCAGTATTTATTTATTTATTTATTCAGCGGCGTCTCAACCGGTTCCTCATCTCTATGATGTTGTCTCAGGTCATACATATTTTGAATTGAGTTCAGCTTCTTGGGAAAGAAGTAGCAGCAGGTGCAGGAGCTGCTGGTGATTCTAGCGGTCCCATCCCGACTCTTGTTATTGACATTGTTCCTTCTGCTGTTACTACTGTTAATTTATTGTATTGTTTCAAGTGCGAGGTCGTCTGTTGGGGCTTGGAGACAGCAGCATGATGCTCTGTCCTTGCACAGGGGACCCATATATACATATTATATTTTAGTGCTGATTTTATTGCGCAACGTCCCCTCCCTTTGTTGAGGCTTGTGTAGCGTTCCGCTCCGTTCCTAATGATTAAAAACGGGGTTTTGTGTGTACTTGCGTGATCTCCACTCAAGGAGTGGATGACATGTGCCGTGTAGAGAGCAGCACAAGAGCTGCTTCATTTCGATTTTCAAATGACACCGCCTGCTATCAGCGGTGTCCTGTGTCTGAGAGCATCAGCGAGGCCGGCGATGAGGCCCCCATGCCTTCGTCCCTCAAATGCTCTTAGTTAACAACGAACAGATTCGTATTATCACAGCAGTGCTGTGCCTCTAGACAGGGTGCAGCTGGCGGCAAGGGACCAAGATGTGGCTGTATGTATGATTTTGTTGTGCATGCACTCTGCCGCCGTTGCGAGCCGAAGTGCGCTGCCGGGATGCAGGTCTCATACAGGTAGTGGCAGCATCTCGCAGGGATGTGAGCCGTCCTTCGCTTGCGGGGCAGCCGCCTGAAAGGCGTTGCAACGCGGGCAGCCAAAGTGCAGCTGTCTCTTGTTTTACAATGTGGCCTCCGGGCGGGACCGTAGCCCTCTTTGAAGTGTTACTCTGAGGTGTTGCTAAAACCCTTGCTATCCGTCTAATGTCTGCTTTGTCTTTTCCTTGTTACACACAAAACTAACCACTCACACGATAAACCAAACTACAACGCAGAACAGCTGCATGATGGCCTCTAGCAGGGCTCGACACATAGATAAGCAGCGAACACGTAGGGTTATGAAAGAGCTGCATGTAATTCAGGAGAGAAAAGAGGCGAACTAGCAAAACCCCCAAACACGGATGTCACAGCCTATACTGGTTGCTGCGGGGCTCCTAGTGTTGAGGTAGTAGTACCCAGGTGCAGTGTGGCAAGCACTAGAAAAAACTTAAATTAAAAAATGTAGTGACCGATAGATTTCAATATTCTTGTGAAGCATATATTTAATAATATATGAAATTTTTTACTAATATTTACTCATATTATTCTCGTACTTTGTAGTGGCTGCTGCTTCACATGAATATATTGCAACATACGCTCTGAGAAAACAACAGTTTTCCCCTCCGTAGATTTACTCATCAGTTCTACTAACTAAAGTGAATGTTCAAAACTCCAAGCAGCTACAGCGCCAATAACCAACTGTATATATAACCAACTATATATATATATATATATATATATATATATATATATATATATATATATATATATATATATA
>NW_024015138.1:0-7953 GCF_000499745.2 Eimeria mitis | reverse complement strand
AACCCTAAACCCTAAACCCTAAAACCCTAAACCCTAAACCCTAAACCCTAAACCCTAAACCCTAAACCCCGGTTGGTAGGTGTGAGGAAGTGTGCTGTGAGGTCAGTTTTGGAACATATTTTTCCATATATTCGGCAGTTCATAAGCAAAAAAGCGGAAGGTTGAGGAACTGGTCCAAAATATATTGTTATATAAATGGAATGGGATTATTTTTTTGAGGCCTGATGAGCGTGTGGGATGCCGGAGGCGGAAATACTGCGGATAAACTCTTCCGTCCTCACTGGAAATAATTTAAAGGTGCTACTTCTCAGCGTAAAAATATTCGCCCACGAATGCAAGAACCGCTCCAACACATGGTAGGGTATGGTACTAATCTAAAAAAAAAATCTGGGTCAAATGGAGACGACCTAGCATTTACTTACTCACTGCTTCGGAATATGCTGAATCGCCGGCGGGGTGTGTATGCTGTAGTAGAAGAGCTCGAGAAGCTCCAGCGGTTCGAATGTTCGATGCTGATAGCCGTGCAAGGTAGATTATTCCAACAGGCTGTATCGATTGTTCTAACTTCCTTCATCACCTCAAATTCCGCAAAGATTGCAAGTGTTCTGCATCGGAACACCAAAACTTGAGTGTGAACACTGGAAAATGAAATAAATAAATGCTGCGCTGCTCCTTGTCGTAGCCCCCTGAAGTAGCATTAGCGTCTACATGTTTCCACTGAAAAATGCAAGCCACCAGCTCGGTCAACTCCATCTGAGAATTGATTCCCAACTTGAATGATTCATGGAGCAAGCAACTCTGCATGTAAGGGAAAGCATTGTCTAAACGGAGCATTTGGTGCGGCACTTCCAAGTGCTACTGTAGAAGATCTAGCGACACGAAACTAAATGACGACCTAGGGTCTAATGTTAACATCCAGATTTACCTCTAAATTTTAGCTTTGGAGACGGAGACACATCAGTCACGAATGGCTGGCCACACAACTACAGGAAATAGAGGCATCGCAGTGTTTTAATTGTCTAAGCCCGCTTGTCATGAATCGCACGACTAACTACAACAAACAGAAAGTGTGTGGTAGTTAAACTAATATACCGCAGGTCAGAAATTTGTTTTGAGTGAGGGCGCTTGAGATAATCAAATGTCGCCCAATTTAATTCCTGCAGGTGTGAAATGACATGGATGAGGCTCAAACTGCACCTATTGGCCTGCCGCTATGATGTTACCGATACTGTTGAGCAGGCCTTGAATCCTCATCGATTACACACAGATGGTGCTGCTATGACCTTTATATGGAGACGAGAAGCACAGACAGTTCCGATACTGTCTGCTTTCAATGGTGGCAAAAATAAGTACAAATCTGCTGATGCCATCGCGCAATGCAGATACCATATTGCATTATCCTGCTTGGAAATCATGGCTCGCCCACATCTGTGCTCGCACTTTTTTGCCAAAGTTGCGTTTATCCACAGTTTGTGGGGCATTATGCAAGGGCAACATGCTGCACCAAACGTCAAGCCCTTAGTGAACGATAATACGATGACTGGCAGGTTTTAGACTCTACAGGCAAAAGTAAGCTTTTTCCGCCCATGTATGCATGCCGTAAATGCCTGCATTTATCATTCGAGGCTCGCTTTTTATCGTGCAGGACAGATGACAGGCGAGTCGCCCCTGTGGTAACACAGGTGACGACGGAATCGCTTGCTTCATTCAAAAAAGCGTTGACAAATGCATTAAACAGCCTTACACGGTTTGTTATACATTTGCGACGTGAGGAGCTTTTACAAGAATCAAGCTGACTCTCGCCACTCCGCTTCTTAGTTTCTTCGATCCCTGGGCATCTGCATGTTTCTCTCACCTCCTAAAGCGCGAGCACCCATTCACGTAAAAATGCGGGTTCCATTTGAACCTATGGGTGCAGAACTGCTTCTGATTTCATGAGGATATTACAGCTTTGGAAAACAGCGAATATTTTCTTCAGTGCCACCGCCGGTTTGTCATGAAGCTTCACATTCTCCTCGCTTACGAACGGGAGCCTTCCTTACTGCTTGAAAATAATAGAGATCTTTCTCTGAGTTATTATTACGCGTTTTCCTATCGCAACTAATACTAACTTCACAAATGAAAACTAGAATTGCAGAAAGGCGGTGTCTCTGGGGTCTGTCTCTCATATGACAAAATTGACGGGAAATCAAACTTCATCAAAACTTCCAATACAGGAATTGCGCGCGTCACTAGGGTGTTCTGCACGTATCAACAACGTGGATTTGTACGTGACACACCAATAATCACCATATGTTATGCAGGACTCCCAAGCGCAAGACGTAGGAAAATATATTGATGCAGACTGTTCTGTCACGCGGATACCGAAACCAGTAACTCATGACGGACTGAACATGAGACTCTTTCTCAAGGTGTATAAAGAATGCCACATCCGCCCTTAGGAGCGCAAAGTGGGCACACCCTGATACCCCTATACCCCCCAACGTCTGCAAAGAATTGTACAAGATCCAGCGACTCTCAAACGCAATGATTTCCTTGGAGTGGTTCTTTGCGGTCAAACGTAGTAACTTACTATCTTAACCATCACGGGTGCGCCGGCTACCTAGTACGGCAAGCTTCCAGCATTTTCCCTTCAGACGCAAGTATGGGCAGAAGGTAGGACGAGGTACAGTGTCATGGCATGTTCAGCAGCGTCCACAATATTGATTCTCCCTCAGTAATTCCAGACACCGAAGGACTAGAACCAATAGAGCAGTTGACCCAATTGGTCGCGCAAGGCGCCTGCAGTGCCAGCGGACAAGTGTAACCAAATAGCTTAACGCAGTTCAATATTCCCAGTGCAGCCTACCACAGTAGACAGAGTACGTATTGCTCGCGCGCATTGGCGCACATCGTAAGCCAGGTTGCTGAAGCGCCTATTAGTGCTGGCAACGGAACAACGTTCCACAACGTGATGTTCTGGATGATCCCCCTTTATATGTTTGTTTTGGGCAAAGGCCTTAGCCAGGAAATCAAATAGCCGCAACTTCTATGCCACTTAGAGCCAACATGCAACACACTTCAAGCTAGCCTTCATACGAACTACAAACTATCAGGAACCTCAACACGAACCTCGTCAAGCATGTAAACAAAAACTAGCTGTGCCCTGTGGACGCCAGCCACGACAAGTGCTTGCATATATATAGTGAGTTGCCTGTGCACCTACCCTGGAGCTGTATAGCTGCAGAATACCTCTAGTTGTATCCTTCATAGCTGCTTTTCAGACTAACACAACTTCCGATTGACCGCATACATTCGCATACTGCAGGAGCATTGAACGTTACAGAAGAGTCGACTGCGTAGAGGAAATGTAGCGCAAGGACTGGCTTGCGTTTAAAAACACAGGCCTAAGCACAAGAAAACGCCTATGCCCCACAGAGAAGCGGAGGCGCCCTGCTTCCAAATGACCACCATGCTGCAGCGGAACACGTACCTTCAAGCCGGCGAAACGGCCCCATTCTGCAGAAGTATTGCATAACAATATTAAAATGCAGCGTACCGACTGCATTACAGCGGGATGGACTTCTGAGTGCAAGGCTAGAGCAAGCTGCACCACCATCCCACGACCGTCCGGTAACTGCGCTTGTCACCACCACACCGAAAAAGCTCGCGTACCCTCGAATGTATTGAACTGCCTTGTATGTTTGAACAATGCATCATCCATAGTATGCGCAACTGGATTTTTGTCTTCCCTTGTCCCTGGTGATTTGTTAGACCGCGGAGGCAAGCAAGCATTTTAAACATGCAGGGCGGATTCTGGCAACTTCACAAAAGCTATTAACAGCGGGTCGAAACGTTTCTTCCGTCTGCTCTCAAAAGCATTCGTACGCCTGAAAAATAAATACCATGGTGCGCGAGGCTGTGTGGCCACTGTCGTACGCCGTGTTACCATCAGTTGCAGGTACGCATGAATTCTGCTGAACGGCTTGCGCTACCGCTGTTCCCTTCAGCAACAAGCCCTCCGTAGATTAAGAAAGCAAGTTATTAGGCCTGTAAGCTTTCTTCGGAAAATATTGGTCGCAGCCTATGCCAAACCAAAATTGCCTTTGTTGCGCTTGGCCTACCGCCTACGTGATATGGGCATCTCCTCCTCGGCAGCACCGAGGGCCGCACCCCAAAAACCACTCGCAATTTTTGTTTCTAGGTTTCTTTGTTCTGCACATATCCGTCGCCATCCTATTTGTGGCTGTTGCAGCTCGAGGCACTTATTACCAAGAGCTGCTATGGAATTTCGTGTGGTTTCCCCATGCCACGCCAACGAGAAGTATCTCGGTCAGAGCCACTTAACAGTTTCCTTTTCGGAGCAAAACATATACAATAACACCATTTAAAGCGTCACATTTGACAATCGCTGCAAACTGGCTTACGTTCTGTCACAAAAGGGTGTGTTGTACCCACCAGCTAGTGTGGATGAGCGAACAGATAACGTGCACGCCAGCCAGCCAAGCTCATTTGCACTGCATTGCCAATTACAGCGCTTTTACGCATTGGCAGGCCATTGATTAACATATATCACAATTTTAATTTCGATCGCTCACATTACAGTGAGGACACTTGTCGCATCAACATACAGCACGATCATCAGACCAGTAGCACGCGTGGAAATACCACGCAAACACCTGATACAACAAACGCAAGGCGAGCAAATCTCAGCCATATACATACTCCGTATGAGATGGAATGAGTCCCACTCAAAGGGGCTGGACACATCTGCGGCTTGTTTCGGTGCATATTGTTTAATGTACGCAGGAAAAGGCGCTCAGCACTTCCAAGTCTTCCATTTTTGCTGCTCCGCCAAGCGTTGCCAATCCAACGGAGTCCGTTTCACGGATCAACTGATCGGTTCATTTTAACGCATCAGAGAACGGGGAGTATCGAGGGGTA
The DNA here is from genome assembly GCF_000499745.2 of Eimeria mitis. Taxonomy (NCBI): domain Eukaryota; phylum Apicomplexa; class Conoidasida; order Eucoccidiorida; family Eimeriidae; genus Eimeria; species Eimeria mitis. Next base: position 3,030 of record NW_024015138.1, on the reverse strand, counting down.
CTCTAGAGGAGCCTTGCCTGCTCAAGTAGTGTATTCCACGCAGAGGCCTTCCCAATGAGCAGCAAGCACTGGCTTCGCACGATCGAATTCGCTGTGGCGCTGCTTAATGAGCGGTTCCAAGTTTAGTCAGTTTACATTTTCCATGGCTATCAAACATCCGCCTGGCCGCTTGTTGCAACTGATGTAGCTAAGTGTATTGTGCCAAATATTTCCCGTTGAAACACTAGAAACATTACTGCATGCAGACTAGACTTGTTGCCAGTAGGGACAAATTACTGCATAAAAAAACCATGAGGGCCGCCTCTCCCAGCGAGACGGTTTCCTCGCAGAAATCTGAATTTCGTTTGCCCTGGTGTCTAAATAAACAACACAAAATGGGCATGATACATGCTTCGCCTGACAGTCACGCGGATCCAGCGGCCCAACATACATTCGTAAGAATGAAGCTTAAAACGGAACGCCCAATACCGTCCGTGGAAAGCGCTCAAAACCAACAACGGAAGCAAATCCATCCTTCGACAAACAAACGCGAGTGCTACACACGGGCAAATTATTTCTACAGTTTCCCCACTGCGCACAACATTAATTCTACACTGCAGCTTCATTGCCGATGACGCTAGAAACCACATGTTAGTGCCCTGCATGGAATCATGAATTGCTGCGCACTTATACCAAAATATAAATGCACAAAAAATGGTAAGCGAGCATTCCGTGAGCACAATAAGGAAACGAGGTTTCCGTAATAATACTAGAGCGGATTGCATGTGCGCAGATGAACAACCGTAAGGTTCCCAGACGCACAGTCTGTGTCAGGAATGTGCAGCTTTTTCCGCTGCTTCGACCCACTATAATGCTTGTCGATGGTCTGCTGGACGCACCTGTACAGTGCAGGGTTGCCGCTATGGTCTTTTGGAGCATCTGCAGTTGATTCAAAAAACAATAGCGGCGGAACTGTAGTTGCGTGGTATAAAGTAGGAAGGCGGTAACGACAGCTGAGCGACAGTCACAACATCACAAACCTCAAATGGTAGGAGTTCACACCGCCGCATCTCCGTATAGCTCCTCGTTGATGGTCCATGAGATCACCTTCGAACCATGCCGTAAGACATATGACGTATTGTCTTCGACAGTGATTCATTAATACGCGGCATCATCTATCTTTTGACTGCTCCAGGATCATTTAGACTCCTCCACTACGATCGTTTAACTTGCTGCTTTAGCTGCCCGGCACGTTTTTGCCGGTTTTGTTTGTGGCAGTGCTCAATTACCCTTTTGCGTGACACAGCACAGCTGTGCCGCTCATACCACAGTAATGCACCTGCCTGCACACAAACTATTCAGGGAAAAAACGTTATAACCACGCCCGTAGTGGACGTACTCAAAACGATGCGCACAAAAATCAAGCTCCCATGGAGCGGTCTCTCTAGTGAATGCAAAACATGCCTTACTCGGCAGTAAAAGTCCCCTTGCGCAAACCCTAGAGGCACGCTAGGTAGGCGCCAACCAAACGCGTAGCTGAGGGGAGAGTAGTACCTGCGCCGTCTGCTCTCTGATTAAGCCATGCAAAACATTTGACTCTAGGTACTTTAGAGACCCTGAGACAGATGCACAAACTTATAACAGAAATGACAATTGCCTCGTCCGTCCAGCGTTGAGTAGTGCGCATCGTGCAGCTGAACGCTTCTGTGCGCGCGCTCCTCTGCAGAGTGTACACAGCTTGAAGACTGTTTGCGAACTGCCGCAGAGGGATAGGCTCATACCTCCTGATCACCATTCAAAATACACGCGAAACGACGTCCCTTCTCCGGGTAGGCTCCTGCCTGCCCTAGAATAATCCGCAAAAAGCGATGAATGTTATAGGTCGGCGCTGCTTTCCGGCCTTGCTACCACACTGCATGACGAACATTTTGGCGCAAAGTTACATTCCTCCCGCAGCATGCATATATTGTACATGCAGTGCAGCTCGCCGGCGTCATCCAGCATATGAGCTACTAGTCTCCCAGCTCACAACTGAACAACGACGCATGTACACAAACCATAGAAAAAGACGACCTGCACCAAACCACGCACACTAAGCGCTTGGAAGAAAATGAGTAGAAGAAATGATAGCAAGAACTACGCCCGCTGCTGCGTGCGCAAGCCCTGCAAAATATGCTGCTTCACATGCTGCAGACAATCTGAACCAGAAACACAGACCAAAACTAAAGTAATCGTTAGGTTGTCTGTCCGGCGTCGAGCAGTGCGCATCGTACAGCTGAACGTTTCTGTGCTCCCGTGCCTCTGCAGACTCTACACAGCTTGACGACTGTTTGCGAACTGCCCCAGAGGGATAGGCTCATACCTCCTGATCACCATTCAAAATACACGCGAAAAGACGTCCCTTCTCCGGATAGGCTCCTGCCTGCCCTCGAATGATCCGCAAAAAGCGATGAATGTTATAGGTCGGCGCTGATTCCCGGATTTGGTATCGTTAACGTGCATGCGCACTAACGACATTGAATCAAGACTGTGCTATGCGCGTATGATGGACTTCACCACGAGTGTGGGCCAACCGGACTGTAGTACTTGGTGATATACCGGTCTGGAGTGGCATAGGTGCTTTGGCCATCACCGCTCTGCTTTAACGCATACAGGGAGGCCACACTGCTGCTCATGAGAACTGCAGGCGAAGTTCGTCTGCATGTGCCTTCCGTTACATGGAACTCAGGGACTGGCCGGCCACTAGAACGTTGCCAAACACAAAGGCGCAGTACGTAAAAGGCAGGCTGCAACTGGTCCTGCTCGGCAAGCGCGCGAATTCGCAAACCACCTGATCAGCCCCATCACGAGACGATACTCCCAAAAGCCAGGCATCAAGTAATTCTTGTCGAACCCAGTGGTAACGGCCCTTATGCTAAAAAGGTTTTCATCAGCAAAAACCATGCTAGTGCAAATTGCACTGTCAAGTGCTCCCTGATTTACCTTTCAGCTACGCACTGATAGGGCATGGACGGATACGGAAGGGGCAGTCGGATGGCGTATATGGAGCTA